>NC_056726.1:1786489024-1786639024 GCF_019279795.1 Protopterus annectens | reverse complement strand
AATGCATTTGCATAGATGTAACACAGGAGACACCACTTAGGGTTATTACACAGATAAAAGCCAAAGAATTCCTCCTAAGAACTGAATTTGACAACAGATTGGAATCAGCCATAGCTAACACCTATACATATATAAATATATATATATATATAGGGCAATAGGGTGCTGCCACACTGGCAGCACCTAGTAGAAGGTTAATGTGGTAGTACAGACATTTCTTCCCATTAAGTATTCACTTATTTCTTTCTTTTAAAAAAATTTCCTGGTTAAAATACATTGGCTTTGTGCACATATGCATCTTTTCACAGGTGATTCAAAAGTACTGGCATGGTTAAGTGCTCTACCCAAAGCTATACACTGTCCAGTTAGAAAGCTATACACTGTCCAGTTAGAAAGCTATACACTGTCCAGTTAGAAGCTAGATTTAAGCTGATAATGATGCAGATGCTTGGATTCATTCACTACATTATACTGTCAGGTCTCCTTATGTGATTCTTATATAATCTTTTCAAAAAAAAAAAAAACAGTAGAATATAGTATACACATATTCTACTCATGGAAGTCTGTGTACCATGAATCAGTAACAACCAAAATGTCAAAGGTGCTCTTTACTACTGTGCCCTATAGATAGAACATTCCTTCTTCAGCTCCAGCATTTGCAGATATGACCCCCCCTTTTTTCAATAATTTTTATTTTTATTTTTACATTAATAAATGTCACAGATAAAAACCATCTTACAACACGACCGTATATATATATATATATATATATACATATGTTATACATTGATGTCAATACCACAGGATATAGGTCATTCAACATATCTATTTACACTATGTACATAGATGCTTTCACTGTTAATTCCACAGTTATACAGACAGTATATACATTTGTAATATCCAAGTTATTATTTAATATCTGAACTTGTATGTGTTCTTCGGTTCCATTAGAGTGTATTTCTAAGTTGCTGTGTGATGAATTATGCTAATATGATATTAAAGGTTTGTTCCCAAATTTCTCTGGATTTCATGTTTTTGTTTCTTTTATCTATTACTATTTTATGAGCTAAAAGGTGTTGTACAACTACTTGTTTAAAACCCTCCCAAGAGATATTTATCTTATGTAGCCATTACGGTTTCATTAGTAGGAGGATTGTTAAAAGTGTATTTGCTTGTTTTCTTGGTATGTTGGGTGGGAGAATGTGTAACAAAGTGAATTCCCAAGTTAATGTTGATGTTTGATAACCCATTTTTTTAATTGTACCTTGAGAGAGTTCCAGAGTTTATAGACACATTTACAGCTACAAAATACATGGATTAAGTCAACTATCTGGTCCTTACAGTGTGGGCAAAAATGTGATTTTGATGTATTAAATTTATGTAGGATTGCAGGTGTAAAATATGCATTATTATTGATCATGAGCTGAGTGTATGGTAACTTTTTGAGGGGTATAATCTTCAGTGTTAGATTGATTGCCTGGCTTATTTGCTGATTATTTATGGATGGTTTAATTTTTCTCCAGTAGTTAGAGAAGAGGAGGTCCTTCTGGTATTTGATTTCATTTATCATTTTATATGAATTGGTAATAGTTTTCTTTGTTGTGATAATAGTTTTCCAAAACCTGCTACAAGTTTCTATGTCACTATTGGTCATAGTAGCATTTTGGAGGTAACTGGAACACAGTTTTTTGATCTGTCTTAGGATCATTATGTGTGATTTAGGGAGGTTTAAGTTGGTCCTCATTTCTTGTATTGAGCAGTTAAGGTAAGGATAAATATCTTGGATTGTTTTATCTTTCAGTCTGGGAAAAGGGACTAAGTCCAGCATCTTATTGTTTATTTTTAAATTTGGGTTTTTATGAAGGGGTTGCAGTATTGTCATGGCTTGTCCAAGGCTCAAGAATTGAAAGAGTTTTTGCGCTAAGTTGATAGAATGTTTTAAGGGCTCTATAATGTTATAAGTTTGCATTTCTTTCTGCTTCAGGAATGGAAGTGCTTTGGGATTGAAACCTAGATCTTTAATATATCTATAACAGATTGTCACCCAAAGAGGAGACCAATTTTCCACTGACGGGTTATGTTCAGCTATTCTTAATATTCTGTTACTGTTAATGATCGAGTAGTACATTTTAAAATCTGGTAAATTTAGTCCTCCTTTGTTTTGGGTTCCATATAAATTTTGCTAGGAAGGTATGAATTTGTTTGAAGAATTTATTATGTATTATTGTCTGTGATGTCATGAATATATACATTAGTCTAGGTAAAATGTTCATTTTGATTATTGATACTTTGGCCAAGAATGGTAGTTTTAGGCTGTTTCATCTTTTACAGTCTTGCATTATGTTTTGCCATTTAAGGTTTACATTATGTTGGTAGAAGTCTTTGTTATTCTGGAAAAAGGTGATTCCCAGGTATTTCGTTTCTTCTTTTATTTTTATTGTGTTTAACAATGGTATTAGTGAGATAAGTTTGGGTGTTTTTACGGGGGAAATATTAGTTTTATTGAGGTTTAGTTTGTAGTTTGACATAGTCGAGAAATGTTCAATTGCAGCTATTATTTTGTTTATATCTGAATTTGGTGTAGTGCAGTATATGTTCAGATCATCCGCAAATTTAGTGAGGTATATTTTGAAGTTGTGTGTTGATGGAGGATTGTGGTATGTGTTTTGTTTAATGTATAGAAAGAGTGGTTTTAGGTTAGGTTAAACAGGAAGGGTGATAATGGGCATCCTTGTCTTGTTCCATTTTTATTAGGATCCTATTTGACCAAGTTTTATTTATATATAGAGATGTGTATGGGTTGCTATAGAGAGTTTGGATGATGTGAATGAAGTTTTTGGGTATATTAAAATAGGGTAGTGTTTGGAGTAAGAATTCTAGGTTAACCCTATCAAATGCCTTGTGGGCATCCACTACCATTGTGTAGATGTTAATATTGTATCGGTTAGCGTAAGATATTAGTGCATCTAATGTTAATGTATTGTCACTAGACTGTCTATGTGGTGTAAAACCAGATTGTTCTGTGGAGATGATTTTCTCTATCAGATTTTTCATTCTGTTTGATGACCCCCTTTTTTAACCATGCATTCTTCCCACCCTCATTTTAATACCTCTACTATGTCATCTTTCTTCCTGTACCTTTTCATCTCGTACCTTGTCTCAGCTTAAGTTCACTTTACTCTGCACCTTTAAATATTCTCCTCCTGCAAAACTGAAACTCATTCAGAATAGACAACAGCCACCAGCAAAAATATTTTTCCAACTCATCCAAACAAGATTCCACCCCTTTAAATTTTGGATATTTATTAACTCTGAAAAGAGAAGGAAACATACTGAAAGACCTGGCACATAAAACATCTTCTGTTAAAATATGCTGTCTCAAAAATAACAAAACTAAACAAACTTGTATTAATGGTATTTTTCAAGGCTACTGTTACTGAGGTAAAAAGACTACATATGGAGTTAGCAGCAGATACAGGGGTGTAAAATACAGATACCAGTTATGATGCTTATATATACTCAGCATGTACTTCTAGCTTCCTTGAGGTATTCACTTTTTTCTGCCTTTTAGTATGGAATATATCACATGGCACATGCAACTTTCTGTTACAATGTATTAGGATATTTCATGATATATACCCACACATGCTGCATTCCCCTTTGAGAGTGCATGATCAGAAGAGTCTGGGTTCCATTCCCACACCGTTACTGACATGCTGTGCAGTATAAGTCAAATTTCTCCTACTATATATGAAGACTTAAGACTACCACAAGTTTCCCCTGAAAATGATCCTGAGGTTTAATGAGATTAATCCAATCATCAAAACATAAATTGAAAAAAATCTAAATAATCTATGAGGTACCATCCATCACTTACACTGAACATTTTTAACTATCAATGTTAAGCATGATACGGATTCTTTTTGCATCTAACAATACTTTTAATCACAACATCAAATTTAACTTTTCAGTCTTCTATATTAATTTCAACTCTCAAACTATCTAAACACCCAACCATTTTTATAGTCATTTAAATGTTTGATAAGTGTAACTATGAGTTGTACAACAGCAGGTCAGAATGTGCAAATCAGAACGATTACTAAGTCTCTGGTGATTTTCTCTTTCGGTGCTCTACTTTCTCCAAAGTACAGAAACCATGGAATTAATTAATATATATATATATATATATATATATATATATATATATATATATATATATATATATATACATATATATATATATATATATACATACATACATACATACACACTGTATGTTATACACAGTTATTTTGGTACAAAGGGCTTAATACTTGAAAAAAAAAACAATTTAAAAGGAGAATGTAAGTTTTTTTACCTTTGCTATTCTCCTTCTGGATTTCTTTTTTCATAAATTCCTTATTCACCTTTGCTGGTCTCAAAATTATAATTGGAAGCATTTTTTTCAATGGGCTTTCAAATTTACACATTCAGTTGAAATTCTTTCTTTCAACATCTGCTGTTCCTTTTGAGCAGATTCTTGCTGAATAAAAAGCTTTTCTAGGAAATTTGATTAGAGGATTTTTCTCTGCAATTCTTAAGTATTGTATTTCTCACAGACTGTTTTATTCTTGTGACAGTAATGGTTATAATAATTCTGGTTGTTCTCCAATTTTTACTTGTCACACATGCATACATGTCAACAATTCCCCCTATACCGGGTTACGTCTTCCCCACAAATACAAGGTTTTGGTTCTGCTGCTTGACTAATTTTTTAGCTTCTCCTTGCAAATTTTCCATCGTCTTCTGTCAAACATCTCAACTGTCCAGATATTCACAGAATTTCCAGATTTATGCTTGCTATTTTTGCTTGGTTCCTCATAAAACTGTTGGTTTTCTTGCAAATCGCTGAGAATGGAAATCAATAAAAATAATGACAGACATTTGAATTTCATACTTCATATCTTTTTGAAAATTCATGCTGATGCAAAACCTTTTATTTTATCATCTTTCAAAGTTTATAAGAGCAATATTTAAAGCCTGTCCTTATTTGTCCCCCCCCCCCCCAAAAAAAAATTTGTTGTGGCTTTGCCCAGATTTCTTGAACTAAGAGGTTGAGAGGTATGGCTTCTGTAAACTTTATTTCCAGTTTTCTCTTCTTCTTACCTAGAAGGAGGAAATTGTAGCTTCACCTGGTTTTGTTCCAGCATTTTACTTAAGTTGCATTTATTACCAGGCATCGGTAAGCAGTTGAAGTTGATAATTTGCATTTGAGCATTATGTCCGCTGAGACCTGAGCTAGTGTGAGACTGAATTTCTTCAGTGTTATATTCAAAATTGTGAGATAAAATTCCATACTCTCACTGCTACTGGCTTACTACAATTGTTAACTGTTTAACTGCTTTGTCTCAACTTCACTGTATGATGTCTGTATAAATACAGATAAGATAGACGGGATATTATATGTCAAAGTTCCCACTCATGCTCAAATATCTTGAATTCCATACTTTAGTGTTGTTTACTTACTGCCTAATGATATTTCAAATCACTGTTTTCTTAAAGATGAACACCAAAATCAGTTTGAAAACCTTACAAAAAATTTGCAGGGGGAAGCCCTCATATGAGAGGGTTCCAGCCCCATACCCACTAAATTATATATACCAACTCCAGAGTTACACCACAGTGGAGAAAAGGGAAAAAATCCTGACAAGCACTCCACCAACTTTCATAACACAAGACATTGCAGTGAAACTCATAGAATCCTTACATTTTTGCAGTAAAGCTCCTCATCAAATGATCCATCAACAGTTAGTGGATTAGCCTTTTTATGCTGTGGATCACTGTTACATATGGAAAATTCAGGCACCACTTCAAGAAATTAAGCTTTAATGTACTAATCACATACACACTTGTGTAGGTGAACAATTATATTTACTTTTACTAATCCATCCAGCCATCCATCCACAATTTGTGCACATGGGGTCAGGGACAATCACCTAGAGCTTAAAAATCAATGAAATGCATTGTTTTTTAATATTGTAAAAACCTGTGACCCTTGGCTCTGTGGATAACGTTGTGTTGCTAACATTCTAGTCACAAACAGTTGTCATGATATAAATTGTTACATGGCACAACTCTGTTCTGCTTGTTTTCTCAGAACTGGCACTCCCAGTCAATACATTATAAATCTTGACCTTTGCTTACATTTTACTATTCATAATTGTCAGTCATGTGCCCTTCACTGTCTTTTCAGTTAACTTGGGAATATCTGAGTTTGAATGTTAAGTCTTGGGTGCAATTTCTTAGTTCCTTCAAAGAAAATAAGACTGGATTTCTTTCTTTGCTGGTGATTTTTGGATAGACCAACTTCTCACTGTAACTTCTCTCAATAACTGAATTTCTGTTATTACATCTCATGAATTATTTTACTTTTTCCTCTATTATTGTCAACTGTGGTGTTACCCAAAGTTTCTGTGATTCGGATTTGAACAATTTTCATTCTTCTCCAGTAAAAAGTCTCCACTATGCTTTGTACAAAGAATTTCTGAATATGCTTTGCAGGGGTTGGTGTGCTATTTCTGTCTGAACGTCTTTATCACAGCATGGAATTTTTGACATCCATACCTTATTGATAACAGTTTCTTTTCTATGAGAACATATATGTTTTCTGTGTAAATGGTCTTGATTTACAGAAAGCTGATCTTTTCTTTTGCTGGTTAACAATTCTTTTACCATTCTGACTGACAACACTTATTATGCAACCAGTTTACTCTGACCATAGAAGTTTAAAGTCAGTGCTTCTGTTTCTTGGGCATTTCAAAACTGTTTCCTATTCATTTTTTTCAGACTAATTGTTGTTATAACAGTTTTTGGTACTTTTCCTTTAAACCCCTACCACTTGTCACTGCTGTGTTTTGCCCGTATGGTTTGCCAAGTACAAAGGAAGTGTACTGATGGATTACTTTGTGTTGGTAGCATTTTGCAGAACCAGTAAGCTTTGTGATGAAAGAATACAACCACTTTTACTATATCCTTTAAGATACATTTTAACATCACAGTATTCTCTGCATTGCCAGTCACTATTCACCGATTGCGATCAATCCATCACCTTTTCTCAAAAAGGTTAAGTTTTAAGAAAGATGGAGCAACATTTGGAGACAGAATTGGACAATTATGAGTTATTTCTGTATGCTAGATACAGTGTTTGAGACACTGTTGATGGAATATTCCCATTTCATTTATTGTAGAAGACACAGCAAACAGCCGCTACCCGGTCTACAGCTCATGGAGTAGACAAGGAAAGTACAGTTTTGTACCTACCATAAATGTAGATGTCCGAACTGGATAGCATCTGCAGTCATAACAACTTGGTTGTCCTGTCGTCAGGCAGCCCTTCAGTCGGCCGGATTCCAAAGTCCGGGTCCGGCTTCGGCTGATGTCGCACTCCACCCGACGTCATCTCTGTTGGTCTTCGGGTATAAAAGCATCAGCCGACGCCATTTTCCTCAGTGTTTCTTGCCCCAGATGCCAGAAGCCCTCTTGCAGGCTAAAATTTGGATAGATGCCAATGTTTCCAAATAGATAGAGGTAAACACAACAATAAGCATGTATGTACATATATACAAACAAATACACCATAAAAGACTCCCCCCCAACAGCTAGCTATTAGGAGGGTAAACACCCTAGGAGTACCACAGAGGGGAAGGACGGAGGGTAATCCTGACTGCAGATGCTATCCAGTTCGGACATCTACATTTATGGTAGGTACAAAACTGTACTATGTCCTTCATGGATGCATCTGCAGTCATAACAACTGGGTAGAATACCATAGCCAACTAGGGAGGAGGATAAAAGTAGATTATGGTGTGTTTAGGATCCCTTGCAGTACAGCAGTGGCAAACCCTGCTCGGGATCTGGAATATAGAGGCAAATTATAATGCTTGGCAAATGTATGCACGGAGGTCCAAGTAGCCGCCTCAATAATGTCTTTGGTTGCCACTCCTCGTAAGAAGGCTGTGGTAGTGGCTGTTGCCCTTGTAGAATGAGGTCTTATGTTCTGTTGAATTGGTTTTCCATGGAAGGAGTAACAGAATCGTATGCAATTTCCTATCCATTTGGAGATTGTCTGTTTGGAAATAGCTTTTCCTTCCCTTCCTGTTGCATAGGCTACAAAAGTTGGTCAGTCTTTCTGCTATTTTTGTTCTGTCCAAGTAGTAGCGTAGCTGTCTATGTACATCCAAGGTATGCAGCATTCTTTCCCCTCTGTTTTGTGGGTTGGGAAAGAAGGTAGGTAGGTGGATTGCCTGGTTTAAAGACACTCTGGATACCACCTTGGGCATAAATGTAGGATTAGTCCTCATGGACACTCTATCTTGGTGGAAGATTAGGAAGGGTTGCACTGCCATTAAGGCCTGTAGTTCTGAAACCCTCCTTGCTGAAGTAATTGCCAGTAGGAAAGCAGTTTTCCATGACAGGTGTTGTAGGTCTGCTGTTGCTGCTGGTTCAAAGGGTGATAGTGTCAATTTTTCTAGCACAAAGTTCAAATCCCAAGCTGGTAATGGAGGTTTCCTTGGAGGTTTTACATTCTTGATTCCTCTGAGGAACTGCTTGAGCAAAGGGTGCGAAAAAACAGGTGGATCAAAGCTGTATTCTGCTGAAATAGCTGATGCATGTATCTTGATGGAGGAGTAGGACAGGCCTGAATGAAGAAGTTCGGCCAGATACTCCAGAATGTTAGGCATATCCATGTTTGACACATCTTTTCCTCTTTCTGTACTCCAAATGACAAACCTTTTCCATTTTCCAGCATAGTTCCTTCTTGTTGAAGGTCTGCGTGCTTCAAGAATAATGTCTTTTACTCTTTGGGAAAGTTCTGGATTAGCTGCTGCTATGTGATGTTCCATGCAGTTAGTTGCAACGTTTTTAGGTTTGGATGTATGATGCTGTAGTTGTTCTGAGTTAACATCAAAGGCATCAGGGTATTGGCCACATATTGTTCGAGACATGCTCCTCAGTAGTGGGTACCAGTGTTGTCTTGGCCAGTTCGGAGCTATCAGGATTATCCTTGGACGTTCTTCCTTGATTTTCAGTAGTACCTTGTGTATCAAAGGAAGAGGTGGGAATGCATATGCTGTTAGGCCTTTCCAGTTGAAGGAGAGCGAATCCACTTTCCATGCTAGTGGGTGGAATGTCCTTGTGCAGAATTTTTGAGCTGGTGATTGAGAGGTGATGCGAATAGGTCTATCTGTGGCATTCCCCATTTCTTTGAGATGGTCTTGAAGATGTCCGGGTGCAGCTTCCATTCGTGGGCATCCGGTGGTTCTGCTTAATATGTCTGCTAGAGTATTGTCTTTCCCGGTACAAATATTGCCTGTAACTGGATGTTGTAGCTGAGTGCCAGGGTCCACAGCTCCAAGGTCATTCTGCATAGGGGTATGAATGAGTGCCTCCCTGTTTGTTGATGTACCACATGACTGTGGTGTTGTCTGTCCTTATCATCAACTGGCCCTCCTTGAGAAATGGTTTGAACTTTTGGATTGCCAGTTTTACTGCCAGCATTTCTTTTAGGTTGATGTGCAGGTGAAGTTGATCCTGTGTCCACAATCCTCGCACGCATTTGTCCAGCATGTGGGCCTCCGATCCTAGGTCTGAAGCGTCTGTTGTGATGGTCTGGCTTGCTTGACATCTGCGAAAGGGTAGGCCTGGGTTTGACTGGCATGCCTGAGCCCACCATAGGAACTCCTGTTTTAAGCATGGAATTAGTGGGATTTCTGTTTCTAGACTGTGTCTGTGTTGGGACCATAAATTCTTTAGGTACCACTGTAGTTTTCTCATATGTAGTCTGGCAAATGGGACCAAGATTATGCATGATGCCATGAAGCCCAAGGCCTGCAGTACTTTTCTTGCTGTTAACTTGTTCAGTTTTGTTAGTGCCAAGAAGTAAAGAGGAAGTTCTTTTTGTTTTTCTGTAGTCAGGAATGCCATTTGTTTTACTGTGTCCAATTCACCAAGAATGTCCTTGTTTGGGATGGTATCAGCCTTGACTTTTGTAAATTGACTGTGTATCCCAGTGCTTGTAGCAAGTAAATGACCCTTTGTAAATCTGTTGTCAGCTTGCTTTTGTTGTCCCCTTGTAGCAGGCAGTCGTCCAGGTATGGGTAAATTTGAATTCGCTGTAGTCTGCAATGGGCGATTACTGATGCCAGGCATTTTGTGAATACTCTGGGCAGTAGATAAGCCAAAGGGCAATGCTGAGAATTGATAGTGCTCTGATCCTGCAAGAAATCTGAGGTATCTTCTGCAGATTGGTCGAATAGGGACGTGCAGGTATGCCTCCTTGAGATCTAGAGTTACCAGCCAAGACTCCTTGCTCAGCATGGGAAGAAGCTGCTGTAGGGTCAGCATTTTGAATTTTGGGACAATGATGTATGTATTTAAGGTGGACAGGTCGAGAATTGGTCTCCAACTTTTTTCCTTTCTTGGAACTAGGAATAGTCTGGAATAGAACCCCTTTCCTTGCTCTGCTGTTGGCACTCTTTCCACAGCTCTCATGTTTGCTAACTCCATTATCTGGCGAGAGCCTCTGTTTTTGATTTGGAGGTAGATTTGGCATTCCTCTTTGACTGGTAAAGTGTGGAAGTGAAACCGTAACCTTGATCTATGGTTTGTAAAATCCACTTGTCTTTTGTTATGCAGTGCCAGTTCCTTGAAAATAAGGTTAACTTTCCGCCTAGAGGAGCTGCTATTTGTTCCCTGGTAGGCGGATTTAGGGTTAAGTCACTGTGGTTGTGCTGATGTAGTGGCAGTGGCTGTGTCTGTGCCTCTGTTGTTACCTTGCCACTGTCGCCCTCTGTAGGCACCTCCTCTGGATTGGTTTCTGCCTCTGGAACGTCTATTCCTGCCCCTTTGAAATTTTGTGGAGTCAGGAAAGGACCAATTTTTGGCAGGCCAGTTCCTGCTAAACCTTGGGGGTTGAACCTGCAAGAAATCTTTAACAGTTTGAACAGATTTTGCCTTTTCTTCCATTTTCTTCATAACCTGCTGTGCAGGTGTACCAAACAAACTTGTCTTGTCCATAGGAGCATCTAGCAGCTTAGCTTTAACATGATCCGGTAAAGCTTGTTCCTTTAGCCATGCATGCCTTCTTATCACTGTGCCTGTCATGGCTGATCTAAATGAAGCCTCCAGTGCATCATAGCCACATTTTAAGGAATGGTTGCTAACCTGTTGTATGTTATTTACCATCTCTAATACATATTTCTTATCAAGAGATTCATCAGTGGTTAGTTTTTTAGTTAACTGATCAAGCATAAACTCTTGGAATTGTATCATGTGGAACTGACAGTTTAAAGCTCTAGCTGAGAGAGTAGCTGAAGTGTAGACCTTTTTACCCCATCTGTCTAATGACCTTGCTTCCCTTTCAGAAGGAGTAGGGTTTTTAGCTATGGTCGCGGCTACTGCCTTGGGACCCTGGGATATAGTTTCTGGGTCTGCAAGTGGGGCCTTGTCTGGAGCGGAGCAAACATCATTGAAAGCATCATCCACCACAGAGAGAACAGGAGGTATAGCTAAGGGCCTGTGCTGTGGGAGGTGCAGAAAGGTCCTAAGTCTTTTTCTGGAGTCTGAAAAATCCTGTTGCTGCCATTGGAACTGTTCTCGCATGGCATGCAAGGTTTCCCCAAAGGAGAATTCTTCTGGTGGGGAAGCAGCTGGAATGGATTCTTCAGCATCAGAATCTTCAAAATTGGAGAAGGGAGCCTCTGGCTGGTCAGTTATGTCTGATTCATCAGCAGATTCATCAGAGGACACTGGCTCAGGGGGCTCTGCCCTAGGTCTCTTCTCTGGGGGCTGAGAGGCCCTATCTGGGTGAGATTGAGATCCTCTGATTAAAGAAATTAAATCTTCTGCCAAAGTAAGCATTTGGGAACTAGAAGAGGGCCTGGATGTGGGGGTTTAACAGGCACTGTTTTAGTAGTCTTGGCTGCTTTAGCCCTGGCGAAGGCCTTAATGGACATGGCTGCTGGAGGCCTAGCAGCACCACGTGCTGGGGTAGAGACATCCAAGGGATGGTGTCTGATAAGTCAACGACCGTAGTGGGTAAAATTACTGAGATCGATGGAAGAGTGGTAGCAGGGGCCCCAGTTGTAGAAGTAGGTTCAGCTGTACTTAGATCAGTTTTCTCGGTTTCGCCGAAACCGAGACACTCGCGTTTGCTTATCCATGGTTTCGGCCGAAACCGCGGACCGCGAGTGTCGGTCTTTATCTTTGCGTTTTTGGTAGATTGGGTAGTCGGAGGATCCGACGGCATAATGTACGCAAAATCAGAACCGAAAAACTGTTCTGCAAACTCCGACCGACGCCTAAGCGCTCGTCGGTTGAAAGAAGCACAGGCGAACAGGCTGCTACGCCGTGGGCTGGGCCTAAACAAGGCAGACAGTAAGAGTGGAAATCTTTATGAGGTATTTGTTTCCCACAGGTTAAACAATTGTTAACTTTTTCTGACATCGGCTGAGGCAAGAAAGAGTCCCCAACGGGTACTTAGCTTTAGAAGTCTTCGAAGTAGTATTCGGTAGAAGTAATCTCTGGATCCGACCGACCGGCACTTGCGAACAGCTTCTGCTTCGGGCGCCACGCGGCAAGAAAGACTGAGGAAAATGGCGTCGGCTGATGCTTTTATACCCGAAGACCAACAGAGATGATGTCGGGTGGAGTGCGACATCAGCCGAAGCCGGACCCGGACTTTGGAATCCGGCCGACTGAAGGGCTGCCTGACGACAGGACAACCCAGTTGTTATGACTGCAGATGCATCCATGAAGGACATCAGCTGCTGGAAACAAGACCCCCATACTGTATTTTCTTGCATAAGCCAAAATCTGTGATGCCACATGCACAGGAAATCTGAGACTGCCCTTCACACACTATACGATGACACCAAGTCACCAAAGGGCAGAATACCCTCGTAAAATGTCAGGAAGTTTATAACCAGATATGAAGACTACAAAGTAACGAGATCAACTATTACAGGCACTACCTTATTCTCCAGAAAAACATACACTAACAATATTTGGACATCACAGATTGTAAGTCACATAAGTGCATCGGTATCGGTCAGTCACATGGTTTGTACTGTTCTTCCCTTTCCTTAGCTCACAAATAGGTTCATAGGTTCATAGGTAGGTACTAGGCTATCTGCCAAAGGGCATTTATAAGCCTAGCCAGAGTGTGTCAGCTTTTGCCGCCCCATTGATTAATTAACTGAGCCTCTGCCAAGAAGAGCCAATGAAGTGATCCCAGGGGTGTATTTTTTGTTACCCATCCACTCGTCAACGTTTTTCTTGAAGAGTGTTAGTGAGGGGCTCTGCCTAATATAGTTAGGGATTTTGTTCCAAAGCATGGGGAGTCTCTGTGACAGGAATCTATCCCTCCAGCATGTTTTATTTATTTTTGTGGTGAGGTTTAGCTCACTAGAGTGAGTGGCTCACAGTGACTTGGATTTCTTTAGGTGGAGCATGTCCATCAATTCTGAGTTGGCTTTGTAAGTCAGGCAGAGATCACCTTTGTGTAAGAGATACACCACTGAGTACAGCCGGAGTTCCAGTTGGGCTGCATAGGACATATGTTTGAGGCCAGTAATCCTCTTGGTGAGGTACTTTTGTGGCCTTTCCAGCTGTTGGAAGTGTCTTGTCAAAATCCTTGGCGAGGTCAAGATAGGCCGTGTGAACCACCTTCCCCTCATCTATAGCCTTGGTGACTGTCTCGATGAAGTCAACCAGGTTTAGTAGGCATGATCTGCCTTTAACAAAGCCGTACTGGGTCAGGTCAAGTGTTTGGAGGTTCCCAATGTCTTTGTTAATGAGTTCCATATGATGTGCTCCATAACCTTGCAGACTAGGCTAGTCAGGCTTATGGCGCGATAGTTACCAGGGTCAGTTGTGGCCCCTCCTTTGTGGAGCGGAATAACCGTTGCTGTACACCATTCTA
This sequence comes from Protopterus annectens, assembly GCF_019279795.1. NCBI lineage: Eukaryota > Metazoa > Chordata > Ceratodontiformes > Protopteridae > Protopterus > Protopterus annectens. Next base: position 1,786,625,064 of record NC_056726.1, on the reverse strand, counting down.
TAGGCACGTAGCCTGTGGAGAGGCTGAGGTTGAACAGTGTGTTTATGTGGGGGGTTAGTTTGTTCTGTAGTTCGTGCAAGACGCAGCATGGGACACCTTCAGGCCCCATTGATACTATGCTTTTGGCTTTTGAAAGGGCTGTTTTCACCTGTGCATCTGTGATTTCCGGAACACTACACTTTTCCGGTATTGTTGTGGGTCCTTTTGGGAGTGAGAGGGGGGTTAAGTTTGCACTGACTCTATCTGCCAGGATGTTGGCAATATCAGTAGGTTCAGTATATTTTGTGCTATTTTGCACTAGCTCAGAGCATGTCTGTGATTTGCCACTTAGATTCTTGACACAGCTAAAGAAGGCTTTGTGGTTATCTTTCGAATCCTTGGCTATTTTTCTTTTGAAGTTAGCCTTGGAGGATTTTAAGAGGGACCTTAATTTCTTACTGATACTGATCAGGGATGTCTTTCCTTCTTGGGATTTGTTTTTTTTTTCTGAACTAGTTTCCTCCTTTTATTGTATAGCCAGTTTATGGCAGGGGTCCACCAGACTGGTTTCCTTCTCTTAGGGGAGTGAGTCTTGGTTTTGCTAGGGATGGCACAATCCATGCATCCTTGTAGGTGCTCATAGAGTGCATTTGTAAAGGTTCCTGCATCTTGGACACTGTTATCCTTTAGCATGGGTGCTGTGAAACTTACCACCTCTGTCTTAAGTAAGGTGAAGTTTGCTATAGAAAAGTTTTTCACTGTGGTTTCCTTGGTTGTGGGTGGTGGTGTGGTGTGGACATCCAGAGTGATTAGTTTATGGTCTGATCTAACCAGTGACAGGTTGACTTCTGGTGCGGAACACCTGTCGCCCATGTTAGTGATGACCAGGTCCAATATGTTTCCACCTCTGGTAGGGGAGTTTACCAGCTGATCCAGGGCATTTGTGTTGATAAATTCCAGGAAGCACTGGACCTGGGAGTTTGTACTTGAGTAGTTTTCCCAGTTAACAGTAGGGTAATTGAAATCACCCAATATCAGGGTGTTCGGTAGGACCTTCATGCTTTTCAGTGTCTCCAGAAAGGCGGAGTGGTGGTCCTGGGTCATGGAGGGTGATCTGTAGCAGGCCATAATTTGCATTGCAGATTTGCCTGATGTTAGTTGCACATGGATGATCTCAGAGGTATCATGCTGCTCCACTAACCTGGAGGTGTAGGTATGCTTGATGAATATGGATACACCCCCCCTCCTTTTGTGTTTCGGTCCATGTTCTGCGGCCAAAACGTGTGGTATGAGTTGTAGCCCGGTAGTGCTGGGGTGCTCTGTGGAGCCTTGAAGCAGGTTTCAGTTACTGCACAGATCGACTTTCTCCATACTGAGGAGTGCTTCCAGCATGTGCATTTTGAGATTTTAACCTCCTGGCGTTGAGTAGCATAACCCTCATTTTTTTTATTTGTGCTGTTTACGGAGGTGGGTTTGAGTTTTGAGCCTTGCCTAAAAAAAGGCACTATGGGGGCAGCAAGAGCCTTGGTCAGTATTCGAAAGCAGCATTTATATCACATTATCGAAAGATGAAAATAGCGAACGCTATTTCATCGGTCACAAAACATCTAAACATGAAAATATCGAACATTCAGAACAGCTGCTCCGAAACACATACACACAACACAAGCACATCAATCAAACAGCAACCACACACATACACTTAAATTCCTACATCTAACACTACACTAAACTAGACATACACTACTATCTACCCACTTACCTTAACCCAAACCCTAACCCTAAGGTCCGTCACTATCGCACACTCACCTAACCCTAACTCACTTAAACCGCCCCAACCCTAAAGTCTGTCACTATTGCACACACGGCAGAAAACGAAAACTGTGAAGAAAGCAGCCACACAATATCCAATACATTGTGATTGTGGTAAATCCAGTAATAAAAGATTTTAACACATACGAAAGCTCTGTAAAAAACGTTAGAACTTTTATTTTTAAACAAGCACTTTCGGAAGGCTTTGTATCCTTCCTTCCTCAGACAAAACAATTCCATATGTGATGGCTCTCTTTTAAATATGTTCACAATTAAGTAATTAGTTAGGTCAAAAGTGAGAACCATCTTTTTTTAAAAACACATTGTTTGTTAATGTTAAAGTGCAAAAGTATGTTTTTTATATAGCTCTTCCAAACATTACAAATCACATCAACACATCATAACTTATACTATCTTAATAAAATTGTATAAAAACATGGTTAAAACATTAAGGATTTCGCCCAAATCCTTATTACTACGTAAATGAGGACCTCTCCCTATCGCATTTTTAAAGATTAAAAAACTAAAAAATTGAGATACAAGTCAGTCTGTCCATGCTATCCACAAATAAAGTGGCCATTTGATGTTAACATTTAAACCACTAACTCCCTATCAAACCTTTTTATTAATCTGGTAGCCTAGATATTCTATTATACAAGCATAATTCATCCAACCTATTATGTTATATTATATTATAACGACTTAAAAACCAAACGTCATATATTATATATTATATATTATAAGGTATGTCAATCAATCTATGTAATGCTATTCTAATGTTAAATAGCACATCTTATCATTTCATAAATAAATTAATGAGTTGTAAAACATTAAACTGTAATAATTTATGTGAGTATGGATGTAAGATGTTATTTACATATATTAAATAAAATAATAATAAATATAATAAATGTATAAATATAAGTAACAATATGTGTGAGACTCTATTATCTAAATTAAAATTAAAAATTATGTATGAAATGAAATAAATATTGGAATGTAGTTACTACTACTCAAACCACCCCCCCCCAATATTAATTGTTATTGTATATTATTTATATCTACCAAAAAAAAAGTAATAAAAATCTAACTGAAACAAAAAATAATAAAAATGAAAATTCTACCATAATTAAATCATCGGATTGTTATTATAACTGTTACCTCCTTAATGCTAACTGTTTTAATATACATGTTAAAGAAATAGATTCATTAAGACCAGGTTGAATGTGTGCAGCCGTTCTTATCTGCCAGAAAAGTTCCTCTTTTTCAAGTAAAATTTGCCAAGGGCCTGATTTAGGGTCAACATTAATTTGTCTTAATATTGCGAACTTAAAAACATGATCTGGATACTCTATAGAATGACAAGCTAGTGCATTATTCATGTCCTTCTTAGATATTGCGTATACGTGTTCATATATGCGTTTTCGCAAAGTTCTCTCGGTCTTGCCTATATAGAAAGCCGAGCACTTTTTGCAAATAGCAACATACACAACCGCTTTAGAAGCACAAGTAAAGTTTCCTATAATTTTATATTTGTGTTTGTTTATTATAACATTTTCCCCTTCTTCTATACATTTAAATTGATGGCATGACCCGCATTTAGTCATCCCTTTCATTCTATGAAACCCTGTGATTTTATTCCTTTCTAACAATGATTTCAAAGTAAACCCTTTTCTATAAGTGATACCCGGTGAAGAACCAAACATATGTGATAAATGTTTGTCTTCTACAATAATTGACCAATTCTTTTGTAAGATGTCTCTTATAAAGCGGTGGTCCATTGAAAATGTGCATAAAAATCTAGTACTCATATTGATGGTTAAAGTATTATTACCCTCAATCGTAATGTCATCTTGATTCATGACCAAATCACATGCCTGTGTGTTCAAAATTTGTTTAAAATGCCCAGTCTGCCTTTTCAACATAACTTCCTTTTTGACTTCCTGTATCAATGTCTCTGGGTACCCTTTATTTACAAACATATCCCTCAGGTTGTTGCATTCCTCAATAAAATCAACTTCTCTTGTAATCATATGTGCTGCCCTTACCATCTGCCCTTTGACTACTGCTCTTTTCTGATGGTAAGGGTGACAGCTACTGTAATGTAGAAAATCATTAGAATGTGTTGGTTTACGATAAATTTTACTAGTAAATCTAGCCTCCTTAATATCTTTGTGAAGCTTTATATCCAAAAAACTAATTTCGTTATTCTGTACTTCGTATGTAAAGTCAAGGAAATTAGTGAGTGTCTTCATGTCCTCAATGAAGGATGGTATTACTTCCAAGGGACCTTTCCATAAGAAAAACATGTCGTCCTGGTATCTAGTATACCAGGCTACATGTTTTTTAAAAGTCACATTGCTGAATAACAGAGAATTTTCCCATTGAGCCATAACACAATTGGCAAATGCCCCCCCACATGGAGAGCCCATGGCAACTCCTGATGTCTGTTTATATGTTGAGCCATTAAAGTCAAAAAAATTATATTTCAGAACAAGCTCAAGTAAAGTTTCCGTAATGTATATAATATTTTGTTCCACATTCCTGCTTTCAAGAAACTCCCTCACCCATTCTAGTCCAAGTTGTTGTGGGATGACTGTATACAAATCTTTTACATCTACAGTCACCAGTACTAAATTAGGGTCGAATGGTATTTCCTTAATGTTCTTAAGGAAACTCCATGTGTCTTTGCATATCTGATTTTCTTTTGCAATATATGGCTTTAGAATTGTATCAACATATTTAGCACAGGCTACTAATATAGATCCTCTCCCGTCTACAATAGGTCTAAATGGGGGCTTACTGACAGACTTATGGATTTTTGGAGCACCAAAAAAAGTTGGTGTTCTAGGTGCCAAAACATTCAAATACGTGTGAATGTCTAGATCAATTAAACTTTCTAGATATAAATCTTCAATTGTGGCCCTAATTCTACTGTGGGCTTTATTCACTTCATTTACACTAATTTTCTCATAAGGCCCATTGTTAAGATGCACAGTTAACTCGTTAGTATAATCCATTTGATTCATAAAAATAAGGCCATTACCCTTATCGGGTTTCATCACACGAATGTTACAATCCTGAATTAATTTAAGAAAATTACGTTGCCCTACTGTTATGTTAAGATTATTTTTGGTGTTACGTGCTTTGTTGGTTGCCAAGAATCTGAGATCTAATTCACAGGCCTTTTCAAAGGCACGTGGATGATCTCAGAGGTATCATGCTGCTCCACTAACCTGGAGGTGTAGGTATGCTTGATGAATATGGATACACCCCCCCCTCCTTTTGTGTTTCGGTCCATGTTCTGCGGCCAAAACGTGTGGTATGAGTTGTAGCCCGGTAGTGCTGGGGTGCTCTGTGGAGCCTTGAAGCAGGTTTCAGTTACTGTTGAGTAGCATAACCCTCATTTTTTTTATTTGTGCTGTTTACGGAGGTGGGTTTGACTTTTGAGCCTTGCCTAAAAAAAGGCACTATGGGGGCAGCAAGAGCCTTGGCCAGTATTCGAAAGCAGCATTTATATCACGTTATCGAAAGATGAAAACAGTGAACGCTATTTCATCGGTCACAAAACATCTAAACATGAAAATATCGAACATTCAGAACAGCTGCTCCGAAACACATACACACAACACAAGCACATCAAACAAACAGCAACCACACACATACACTTAAATTCCTACATCTACCACTACACTAAACTAGACATACACTACTATCTACCCACTTACCTTAACCCAAACCCTAACCCTAAGGTCCGTCACTATCGCACACTCACCTAACCCTAACTCACTTAAACCGCCCCAACCCTAAAGTCTGTCACTATTGCACACACGCCTAACCCATGCCCTAACCCTAACTCACTTAACCCACCCCTAACCCAATGTACAAACAATCGAACACTTATTTGAACCCAACCCGTAACTTTCCACCACAGTGCTAAGAATAGCAAAGCCACAGAAACGGCCAACCAAATTTTTTCCCGAGGAAAGAATTTGCTGTTCTGCAGCTTTGCTATTCTTAGCATTCATGAATAGTGTTAGATATCAGAACATTCAAAGTTTTAATAGTTTGATGTTCTGATATAGACCCGAAAGCCTAGGGGTGACAGGTGCAAGCTGTCTCTAGCGAAGCAACGAGGCTTGTCTAGCATGTCATCCCAGGCTGACAGACACTGGATCCCCTTTGAATGACACCAGAAGCTTAGCCAATTGTTGAAATTGATCATTTTTTCTTTATACTGTGGTATCATTCTTGGTGAGGGCAGGATGCTACTCAGGGTCGGGGTCATACCCGCCTGGGCTACATGATCAGAGAGCTCTTCCATGTCTTTTTTCATGTAGTCCAGGGAGGTACTTCTCAGGTCATTCACGCCAACATGAACAATGACAGAGTCATATTTGTACTTGTTCTGGAGTGATTTGAGTGCTTGTGTTATGTGGTGGATTCTGGCTCCCGACAGGCAACTAACAGTAACCTTCTCCTTGTACAGCCTAGTGAGTGCAACGTCAGTATGCCTGACTATAGAGTCACCTATTACTAGTGTGTTAGGTATGTTATTTCACCTTAAGGGCTGTGATTGTGCGGCACACTGATTTTGTGTTTTATGTGTTGTCTGATTTGTGATGGGAGGTGCAGGTTTTTCTGGTGTCTGCTTTGGAGGTCTCTGATGCTTTTGCAGGTTTTTATTTAGAGCCTCCGAGTATGATTTTGTGTATTTATGTGCTTTTTTTGCCAGTGCTGGTTTAGTATGTCTATGTGAGGCTGGAGGTGTGGTGCAAGTGTTAACCTTCTCCTCATAACTACCTGTTCCAGTCTTGGGTGGAGAGAGCTTAGCCTCCAGTTTAGCTATATAATTGCATCTCTAGCATATGTTAATGTTTTGTGGTAGGAAGAGAGGGTTGTCTGTGTACATGAGGCAGTTGTAACATTGCCTCAGGATACCCAGGTTCACCAACTGGAATGGAGAGTATACCTGTAATTGCCCTTTGGTCATGCCTGAATAGTAGGGTGAGCTGCTTAGTCATTTGGTTGATGAGAGGTGAGTATTGAGCCTTGCCATGCTGGGCAATCAAATGTTGGGGTATATTAGTGCTTGCTATTAGGTCTGAGCAAGTGCTGGACTGTAACATGCTTTTTAAGTGCTTAGGTTGAGAGTTAGACTACTTTCAAGGGAAAAACTGAAGAGGAGACTTGGTGGAGCTGGGAATAATTTAGGCCTAGCTAACCGGCACTGGCCGGACATGCAAAACTGTGCAAACGTGGTTTTTACAGCAGGGAAATGAAAGAGATAGAAATTAGCCCAAAATGGCCTATAAACCACTAACTTCTGGGCTGGAACCACTCCTCTAGGGACAGATGGCTGCTCAAAGCTCCCTCTCTCACAGGTGAACAGAGAAACTTCCTTCTATCCAAGTAAGGTATGGGCAACTCAGAAACTTGTAACACAGCCCTGAAATTAGCACTAGCCTGAAAACTGGACTATAATAGCTTAGAAAGGTGGGAAACAAGGACATTTTTTAAAGATAAGGCAAAAACAGTAAAAAATACATTTAAAACAGCTTTAGATGACTACAAGCAATCAGAAAAGACTTTTAAACAAATTACCCAATTAACCAGTAAAAAAATCTCAAAACTGAGCCCTGTTCCTGTAGTCTTCAATCAGACAAGTTCTAACTGCACACTCCTGCCACTGGGATGCAGGGGAACCTTCTCCAAAAAAGAAGGCCTGAATTAATGCTCAAGTTATACAAACAAAGAGATTCAGCAGGCCTGAATCTAGTTTATGCAACAGCAAACAAGGCACACCAATTTCAGTAAGAAACAGTTCAAATATGCACACACTATAAACCTCTAACCAGAAATCCCCAGCTCAGAAGGGCAGAGGCCAGCCTCTCCTCCCACAAGAGTGCAGACCACAAACCTTCTAAATGTAAAATGACTGGCCTGAAGCCCAAGTACTTAAACCAGAACTAATACACTTTTAGAATAACAGACAGTGAGCCTTCAATCAGCAGTTCCCAACTTAGAAGGATGTAAGCTACCTGTTTGGCCACAACAGTGCAAACCACAAACCTTCTTAATGTAAAACAACTGGTCTGAAGCCCAAGTGCTTAAACCAAAAGGCTTAGAATGATAGTTACACCAAGCAATAATAAATACAACTGAATACTTTTAAGATGACGCAAAAGCAAAATAAAGTAATAAAGTAGAAAGAAACACAAATACAGTAAAAGCAGTTGAATAAAGTGCAAATGCCCCCTCTTTTGCATTGCGTGTTTGTATGTTGTATCATATTGCATTTTAATGGCATGCTAGCATTTGACAGTGACTTAATGGTCGAGATGCGTGATCACCGTTCAAGCCAAGAAAGATAACTTGTTTCTGGGTGAAATATGTGTAAAGAAAACCTCCGGCAAGTGGTAGGGGTTTAACGGTGGACTTCAGCTATTTCTGCAAATGCAATGAAAAAACAGTACTTTACACATAACATAAGAATGGAAACTTGTTTCTTAGTTGTACAGCTTTACTTCACACACATAAACTTGTGTTCACTACTGAAATACCGGCAAAACACAGCAGCGCAAAGAGGTATGGGTATAACGGAAAAGTACCCAGTTTTCTTAGAATCATAGTTACCCAAGACATTTTAGGAAAAAACTTTGAAAGATGCTGCATTATTCCTACAAACCTCTGTAATGTCTGCTACTGCATTTGCTGAATTGTGTTGCATTTTTCTGTATCAGGCTCCAGTTCTGCTGTCATTAGAATAATACCCATCTAATTCAGACTTACCAATGTTGTTTTATATTGGGTATTACTTGGGTGACATCAGTGTTGTCTTAATCTGTCTAGTAGCTACAGACATTTCTTGAGAAGTTATTTTTGTCTGACTCCATGTTAACAGGTTATCAATAATATTTTCAATACCTTCCAAGCCTACAATTACTTGTGCAACAGCTTTCTGTAACATTTCTGGTTCTGATGGAAAAAAAAAAACAAATGGAAGTCTAAGTAATCTGCAACTTTCTATTAAACCTACATATTTAGGGGGATTCTTCATGTAGCCTTACATGCCAAAATCAGTGGTTTGCATACAATAATGAAAAGAACACAGTATTTGGCATTGCTGAGCTCACATCTTTAACCATAAACAAAGGCTAGTGCTCTCTTTCAATCAGTTTATTCAGATTTTGCAGATCATCACAAATGTGAATCTTGCCCTATTTAGAACAAAAACATGCAATCTACTCATTTGATGGGTTGGGTCTAATTGTTTGTTAATAAAGCCCAAGCCTTCCATTCATGTGTACAAAATTTCCAAAAAACGTTACGTCTCTCCTTTTTCTCTCCTACACATAAACAACTAGAAATAAAATAATGCTTAATGTCTCAAAAACAAAACCATTGTTTCTTGGTATTAAAATTATGACTATGACACAAACTCATGAACATATCTAATTCCTGAAGCCAAAAAACTTTCTTGGTATTAAAATTATGACTGTAACACAGATTGATGAACATATCTAATTCCTGAAGCCATGAATCTTGGCAGTATGATATTTCTGTAGATGTCTGTACTGACAGATGTTGTCATTACCTTACCCTTGGAAAAGGAATACTGTAAAGATGGAAACAAATGCACACTACATATCCAAAATGGTAACTGCCCACCATATATCCAAAATGTTAACTAACATATAATACGCTACTCATTGATGTATATTCTGATCATTTATCTGCTGAGTTGCAGTGGGAAAAATACTCATATTGCTGTTGATATGCAGAACATTACATATGGACCAATGGCCACACTACAGATTATATGACAATGGCAGGCCACTAGATGATCAAGTCACTGTGAGTTATCAGGGGCAGAGCTGGCTGCAAAAGCAGCAGCAGCATTCTAGAATCTATCAGAGTTCACAAGTCAGTATGAATGTGCATGCCTGAATTTGAAAAATAATGAAAAATAACACCAAACTAAAGGTATTCTTTAGGCTAAGGACACATTTGCATAGTGGTTAAGTACTAAGTTTTGGCTAGTGGAGAAAAAAGTACTTGATAATGTTACAAACACTACAGATGCTCTGGGTCTAGGTAATGCTACCCACATGCAGTGTTTTGATTGTCTTGATTTAATAATACTCATTTGCTAATCAGGTAGGTCCTCTGGACACAGAAACCCTTTTAGGGGGTGATCCAGAAGCAATGTTTAGTTCATTGACTTGCTCAAGTCACAAATAAGGACTGTAGTAATCAAACTCTGTACCACAAGAATTACGGCTCAAGCCTTAATCCTCTGTGACAGCTGCCAGGACTTCTTCATAAAACCCTTCATCAATGAGGCTGAAGGTCTGAAGAACCTGACATCCACTGCTCACACACTCCCAGTGACATTGCTGTAGGAGATTCAAGTAGGGAATGGGTTACCTTTTCATCTTGTAATCCAACAGGTTCCCAAAATATGGGAAAGCAGAGTACACATAACCTTCCATGTACCCCAGTCCTGACATCTGAGCAGCACTGATGAAAACAGGTTACTATGCTCACTAAGTATTTCATATGAGACAAAAATCAGGTATGTAAGTGCATCTCACATGTATTCACTCGCACCAAAAACAAGTATATAACTAATTCAAGCTGGAAAAAAAGTGCTTATGATTATTTACTTTTTATTTACTGTTTCTAATTTTAACATGTTGCTGTTTTTTTACTGTTAAAAAAAAATCATTGTTTACAAATTTTAAGGGCATGTTTGTAACTGTTATAATGCACTCCTCACCTATTCAGAGATGAGATAATTCCATTTTATGTGAAGATAACTAATAACCTTTGGCCTCTTGTTTTCAGCACTCAAGACTACTGTTAGAACAGTGTGAAATACAATGTATAAAACTTTACTGATTGTTGATATTAGAAATTTAGACGTCTGGCAGTATAATGCACAGTTGGGTTACTGAACTGCCAAAGAACTAGGCTCTGTAGACTCGAGGTTGAGTTCTTGTCTTCAAAGTGAACTCTGTGTGACTCATAGGTTCATAGCTATACACTAGTCTAATGACTAAAATAAACCCAATCCAAGTCTGACACAGACTGTCCAAAAAACTGAGATATTTCAAACCAGTAGTTTATTCAACACAAAGTGTCCACTGTATAATAACCAAGACAAAGTACGAAGAATAAATATCCAAACACAAAGTAGTTGTAGTAAGCACTTTTGTCTGTTCTCCTGACAGACTTTTTCAAACTATAAGTTAAAACTGTGATCAGCTGATATATAGCTTGAAATTATAATTGCCTCAATTCTCTTTTTAAAGGCACAGATGTTCCTCAAGCTGTAATTTTGCTCTTAAATATGTTGTTCACAATTTTTAAACAACAAATATAAATAAAAGTAATGTGTTTAAAATTCAGTTCATTTTAAAAAACAGAATAAAATTTTGAGACAAAATCATAACTTTCTAGCCCTTTGCTTTAAAATGGCTAACAAGGACAGGTGTTCATTAATACCTGGGGGTTCATTGGCTTTCAATGTTAGTTGCCAATACAATTCCCTCGACTTTGTCTCATTACCCCAGTCTCCTCCTCTCATGCTCAACCTTACAATTTCCAAGATGCCAAACTTAAAACCACAAAAATTAGAGCAAACTTGTGAATGTCTGTAAAAGACATTATTCTTGTTTTCTGTTTCAATGGCATAAAGGTGTTTGTAAATTCTTGTCCTAAGGGATCTCTCTGCCTTTCTTACATAAAAATTATTGCACCCTTGACATGTACTAATGTAAATTATTCCTTTCATGTGACAATTGCCCCCTGCCAACCTCACACTCTGTAATGGATCTCCCAGCTTCAATTCACTACTTTTCAAAATAAATGGACATTGATTGCATCTGCCACATTTTGAAGTACGTCTTGGAGAACTTGTGTGTGTTATAGGGTGCTCTAATAAAAATTTCATACTTTTACCCACCCTATTGGTAAAAAGTGGACCTTTACCCAAAATATTGTTGCCTTCTTCAACCCTTCCAAAATCACCCAGTTGCCATTGGCAACTATAGTAAGGAGACTAAGAACGATAATTATACACATTCCATGGTTATCGAATTTAGTTCCTTTGGTAGATATTTACTTAAAAACTGGGTGATTTTGGAAGGGATTGAAGAAGGAAACAATATTTTGGGTAAAGGTCCAATAATGTTTACATAGGAAAGATAGAGAGATCCCTTAGGATGAGAATTTACGAACACCTTTACGCCACTGAAACACAAAACAAGAATAATGCCCTTTACAAACATTCACAAGTTTGCTCTAATTTCTGTGGTTTTAAGTTTGGCATCTTGGAAATTGTGAGGTTGAGCATGAGAGGAGGAGACTTGGGTAATGAGATAGAGTCGGGGGAATTGTATTGGTAACTAACATTGAAAGCCAATGAACCCCCAGGTATTAATGAACACCTGTCCTTGTTACCCATTTTAAAGCAAAGGGCTAGAAAGTTATGATTTTGTCTCAAAATTTTATTCTGTTTTTCAAAATGAACTGAATTTTAAACACATTGTTTTTATTTATATTTGTTGTTTACAAATTGTGAACAACATATTTAAGCTCAAAACTACAGCTTGAGAAACATCTGTGCCTTTAAAAAGAGAATTGAGGCAATTATAATTTCAAGCTATATAACAGCTGATCACAGTTTTAATTTATAGTTTGAAAAAGTCTGTCAGGAGAACAGACAAAAGTGCTTACTACAACTAATTTGTGTTTGGATTATTTATTCTTCATACTTTGTTTTGGTTATTATACAGTGGACACTTTGTGTTGAATAAACTACTGGTTTGAAATATCTCAGTTTTTTGGACAGTCTGTGTCACACATGGATTGAGTTTTTTTCCGTTTGGTACATTTCCAATCCAGACGCTCGTTTGTTTTGTGGTTTACTAGTCTAATGACTACCAGGGCCTTTATAAGTTTAGTTGTGAAACCCAACCCGATTGTATCCTCATGTAACAAGGGAGAATATTTGGAGGAATATGCTAATTAGGGGGTTGCTAAAGGTTTAGTGGGGGGGTATGTTAGCTAGGGAATATTTACTGTTGGCCTCTGTCTATCAGAGACATAGGGGCTAGACTGGGGGTGAACTGTCATAGGTCTGTAGGTGATTTCTAGGCTAATGACATAAGAGCCTTTATAAGTCTAGCCAATAACACCCAGGATATGACAATATTATATCTTAATTCCCCAGATATGGGATGGGATAGTATGCACAGCGCGGTGGTGGTGCTGCTGTAGCATTGTCGCCTCACAGTAAGACGCTGTCCGGTTCGATTCTCAGCTAGAGCATCTTCTGCGTGGAGACATGCGTGAATGGGCGTACCTTTGTTGAAGGTTGTGCATCAGGGCTGGTAACTCGGTACGTAATAATCAACTACCAATCATTAGCAGACCAGAGTTCTGCTGTGGCGACCCCTAACCGGGAAAAGCCGAAAGACACAACAAATGGGATGGGATAGTATCAGGGTAGTGGGTCTTTGGGTGTTAGAACCCTGGGTCATTTTACAGACTGCTCTGCTCATAAGGGCCATGGGCAGTACCCTGGGAGTGAATTTACATGTTTCTATCCATTTATCCATATTCTTTTTAAAGAAAGTGAGGGACAGCCTTTGTTTTATGAAGATGGGAAGTTTATTCCACAGACAGGGTAGCTTTTGGGATACAAATCCGTATCTCCAGCAAGTTCTCTTAGAATCACAAATAAGGTTCAGGTCCATGGAACACATAACCCTCGTATAATTGTTCTTGAGAATATGTAACATTTTCATCAGGTCTGAATCAAAGAATGCCTTGTAGCTCTAGCTACGTCATCTCTCAATAAACGATAAGAGACAGAATAAAGGGACAGAGCCTTTAGCTGGTCTGCATACGACATGTGTCTTATGCTTTGTATTTTTTTAGTGAGAAACATCTAGGGCCACACTGTGCAGCTGCGGTGGTGCAGCAGTTGCATTCTTGCCTCACAGCAAGAGGTTCTCCTGTTCGATTCTTGGCTGGAGTGCCTTCTGTGTGGAGTCTGCATGTCCTCCCCACGGTTGAGTGGCGGTCGAAAGACATGCCTTCGTTAAAGGTTTGGCATCGGGCTGGCAACTCGGCACCATAAAAATCTACTGCCAATCATTAGCAGACCGGAGTTCCGCTGTGGCGACCCCTAACCGGGAAAAGCCAAAAAGAAAATTCATCTAGGGCCACACTATTTGATGAAAGTGCCTAGTTAGGTACATGCAGAAGGGAGCATTGTACTCAATTATGGGCCTGATAAGGGCCAAGTACAATGGCACTATAACTTCCTTTGAGCTTGATGCCATGCTTTTACTTAAAGGTTGAGCCACACAGAAGGATTTCCTCACTACGGTAGCTACCTAGTGGTCAAAGTTTAGGTTACTATCTATCTGTGTTCCTAGGTTTTTCACCACTGGGTCTACCTTTCGGGGTGTGCTATAAATATTAGAATTTGCAGGGATATCTGATTTACTGAAGGATATGATTATGCATTTTTTAACATTTAGTCTCAGACCACAGTTTTGACACCATTCATTTCTCATTTTTAGGCCTGTTTGTATGATGTCATCATCATTTGGGGATTCAGTGATTGCTTCCAACATGCAGTCACTTGCAAACTTGGTGAGCCAGAGGCCTCTGACATTAGCCTTCACTTCAGAAAGTATACACCAATCAGGAGGGGATCCCAACACTGAGCCCTGTGGGATATTGCTAGTAACAGACTTCTTATCTAAAGTGGATTCACCTATCCGGACATCATGTGTTCTGTCAATGAGCCAGTTTTCTGTCCATCTGACAATGTAGAGGTTTATGCCTAACTCAGTAAGTTTATCTATGCTCTCCGAGTGGGGGACTGTATCGAAAGCTTATGCCAGATCTAGATTAGACTTGTGTACCATTTTGCCTTCATCCACAGTTCTGGTTTCTTTCTCAAAGAAGTCCACCAGACTAAGCAGGCAATTGGGGTTGAAGAGTGGTACAGTGGCTAAAGTGTTAACCTCAGAGATACAAGGTACAGAAATTTATTCTCATGTCTGAAATTGTCTAGGCTTAAAATGGCCCTCAAAGGCAGTTAGCCAGGTATTTTCCTATGAACCTACGAAGACCTCCCTTTGACAAAGCCAAATTGGATCTGGTCCTGAGTTTGGAGATTTCCTGTGTTGATATTTATCAGGTCCATGATAATTCTCTCCATGGCCTAGCAGATAAGACTTCTCAGCTTATGGGTCTGTTGTTTCCTGGGTCAGTTGATGGGTCTGCCTTGTGCAGAAGGACAACTATTGCAGTCCGCTTTTCCTCTGGGACAGAACCCATATGGAGGTTGTGGTTAAAGAGGGTTTTTAGTGGCCCTGACAGATTGAGTTTTAAGTTATTTAAGAAGCATCCTGAAATGTTGTCAGGACCCATGGAGGCCATGTTTTTGCCTTTAGTGAGTGCAGTAAGGACATGTTCCCTCATAATGACTGGTAGGAGAATGGTTGTAGGTATTTCTTTGGGTGTGGTAGGACATGATGGGAGGAAGACGTTTGAACTGAACTTGTTGGCCAGTAAGTCTGCTATAGTTTCAGGCTGGGTGTAAGTGTTGCTGTTCATGATTAACTCAGCACATTACTGAGCATGTCTCCTTAGGTTACGGACATAATTAAAATAAGCCTTATGGTTATCTTTCACCAGGAAGGCTATCTTTGACTCATAGTTTGCTTTGGTACATTTGACCAACTCTCTAATTTATTTATTTAGACTGGTGAATGCCTTTTTGCACTGCTTTATCTGTTCCTTCTTGGCTTTGGAAAGGATTTTTTTTCCTTTTGTTGAATAGCCTATTTATGCTAGGGGTCCACCAGGGTGGTTTATTTTTGCCACTAATCATAGGTTTGAAATGTCCCATTATTTGGCTAGTTCTCCCCAGTTACCATAAACATTGTTCAAAGCTGTCAGTGTACATACTATTTTCATCTTTACTTTTGCAATGATTACAGATATTTTGAATTCATTTAAAACTGTTTTTTTTTCAAATTTAATAGCACAAACACAATACAGTCTCAGAATGAAAAAAGACAATGTGAACTGTAAACTTCTCTGCCCTTGAAACATCATTGAAACCTACATTCAAAGAAAATGCATCTAACCAGTGTCAGATTAAGTTTATCTTTGGGCTGTTTTCAAACCGCAGACCTCTGGCACATGTTTTTTAGGGCCTTGTGTACATGCATGTGTTCTTTGATTCATCTTCATGATTATGTTAAATTACATTCTTTGTATAATACAGGACCATTTGTTAGAGTGTGTTTTAAATTTGTAGTTTTGAATATTTTTTCCTATAAACAATGAAACAAAACATATGAACCAATGCTGACAAAACTACCCATTTCAGAACATTTCAATCATAAAGGGCCATTCAAACTTCATTAGAACCCACCAGTATCAGCCAATATGTACAATCTCTGCAGAAGCAAAAGTCATCCGAAAAATTCCACATTAAGGAGATCTGTAACTAATGAAGAGATTGCTGCTGGCAACAACTTTACATTACAGTGTTTCATCTACAAATTCAGTGCTGCTCTTGAAGAATAACTGCCTATATAAGAGGGAAAAAATGGTAAAAAGCTGGAATGGCTGACTAACAACAGGTTCATAGATACTAGACATCTCTTCTAAAGAAGAGCATCACCTGCCCTTAAACCACAGTATTAGTAATCCATCTACATGGTGTGGGAACAGAACCTGAAGCCTTCTCCACCAAAGACAAGTATACTACCTATTGTGCTACTAACACTGCAGTCATATTGTATAGAGCAAACACTGATGGTCATTTACTAAAGAAAACATTTGCATGTTGAAATAGACAACATGAGCAACAGTAACCGTCTCTTCCCTTGAAACTCACAACTCCTTTAAAATGCTCTGAAAGTCATAATCTCCTGAAAATTCACTAAAATACACAATTCCTTGAAAAATGCAATGAAATTCAAGTAGTCTGGTAGTTCATGTTGAGGGTTCAGGGTCTTGTTTATTGTAACCAAGGTATAGTGTTTGAGTCTGAGCAAGTTAATTAACTAACCTGCCATCCCTAACTGGGGTATTTCACACATACATACACACATACTCATTACACCCATTACCAAAAGGCAGGTATGTCCCAGAAATGCACACTCATCTCATATGAAGAAGAAAAACCAAGCAAATTAAAATGTTGCGTGCATGGAAAGAAGTAACAGCAACAAAAATATGCATGCGTTGATGCACGATGCTGCTCAGGAATGTAGATGTACATTCGCTGATGCACACAAAGATGCAGAGTGTCTTAAAGAAGAATGCTGTTAAAAAACAGACGTATCTTTTTTAATTAAAAATTAAATGTTGTGGCAGCCCCCTGCCCAGCATGTTGCCTAACCAACGGGCACTAGGCAACTGCCTAGCTTGCCTAATGCTGGATCCAGCTCTGCTTAGGGGTGTCTTATTGATAGGCTAATTAACCTAGGTGGACATCTCCCAAAAGTCACTCTAATGCACTTCTTACCATTGAGCTTTTGTCTGTGGCTTTGGCACCAGTCAATTGTCTGTGTTAGACTATATTGCAAGATGTTAGTGTCATAGGGGGAATCCGTGATAGCTCCCAATTTGCATTTTTGAAAACTTGGTGAGCCAAGGGACTTTCACATAAGCCTTGACCTCTGAGAAGTAGATGCCAAACAGAAATAAGGCCCAGCACTATGCTCTGAGGTACTCTGCTGATGATTGGTCTCTTGGAGGAGGTTGCGCCAATCCTGACTTCTTGTGTCCTATCTGTTAGCCAGCTGGCAAATCCAGTGAGTTACACAGGGGTTTATGCCTAGTTTAGTGTATATGTAAATAATATCTAGGTGGGGATATTTTATAAGATGCCTTAGTCAGATCTAGGTGGGTGGTATGCACCATTTTCTCCTCATCCATTGTCTTGGTGACCCTCTCAAAGAAGTCTACCAGGTTAAGTAGGCATGACCTTCCTCTGACAAAATCAAACTGGGATGGCTCCAGTGTTTGTAGTTTGCCAATGTATTTGTTAATCATTTCCATGATAACTCATTCTATGGCTTTGCATATTAGACTAGTCAGAGTAATGGGACTGTAGTTTCTGGGCTTTGGTTGATGGTGCACCCTTGTGAAGAGGAATAACCGTTCCAGTCTTCCATTCATGTTGTGTGAAACCTGTTCTGTGACTAGTTGAAAATTGACTCAAGAGGTCCTGATAGGTCATGTTTCAAGCTATTTAGGATGCAACCAGGTCATGTTTCAATCTATTTAGTGGGCAACCCGGGATAATGTCTGAGTGCACTAAGGCTATGTTGTTGCCTTAACAAGAGCCGCCATGATCTGCTCCCTGTTAACAGTTGGGAAGTTATTCTAAGAGGGATTTCACAGGGGCGGTAAGGGAGGAGTGGGGGGTGAAGGTAGGGCTGAATTTCTCAGCCAGCAGATTTGCTGTCACTCTGCTTGGTGAAGGTGGTACCATTTAGCCACCAGCTCACTGCTTTGATACATGATGGTTTCAAACATAGCTATAGAAGACCTTGTGGTTGTCTTTAGCCTGAGAGGCTATCTTGCCCTTGTAATTGGCCTTGTTGGATTTAATTAGTCCTCTGAGTTTCTTGTTTAGTTTAATTAGTGAGCTCTTGTCATTGTGAGAGTTGCTTTGTCTGATTTTGACCCTGACATTTTATCCTTTTATTATATACCCTGTTAGGGCTAGGATTCCACCAGAATAGTTTATTTTGGGGTTTGTGTTGGCTTTATTTCTGGTATATACATCAGCCTGTATGCATCCATTTACATGGTTGTACAGGATTTCTCTGAACAATTCTGCATAAGTTGCTGTGAATTTTGAGTTCAGAAGGTTACTCAATTTTGAAAAACTAGTGCTTACTAGGATGTAGCTTGCTTTAGAATAGTTCCTAACTGTTTCACATTTCACTAAGATTTCCAAGAAGATTCTTACTTTGATAAGGAGAGTTTTGTGAGCCAACCTCACCAGTGAGGGTGTGAAACAGAGGGTGTGGGTGTGGCACAACACTATCCCATATTAGTTAATACAAATTCCAGCATATTTGAACCTCCGGTTGGAGTCTGCACTATCTGGTCAAGGGTATTTTTGTTACTAAAGTCCAGGAAATGTCCCTGCAAGCTAGAGGCAGTAGATGCTTCCAAGTCTAAAGAGGAGTAGTTAAAGTTTCCCATAAATAGGGTATTTGGTTGGTTGGTGAATGCCTCCAGTAGATCTACGTATGAGTTATGGGATTCTTGGGGCACAGATGATGATGTGTAGTTTGCTAGGATATGGTAAGGGACTTTATCTTTGTGACTTGCTCATGTATGAGCTCTAGGGCGTCATCCTGTTTAACCAACCTAAAGGGATAGTTGTTGTTAGTAGAGATTGAGACACGTCCACCTTTATTCCCTGTCTGTGCAGCTGATGGTCTAAATTTGTGGAAGGTATTGCAGCCTTTCTGTGGCTTTAAAGCATGTCTCAGTTATGGCACATATGCCTATATTCTCCAGAGTGAGGAGACCTTGTAGGGTATGGAGTTTAAGACTCCTAGATTAAAGCAGTAACACCTTTAGGTTCCTTTGGGTCTACTTGCTCAGTTAGTAGTTTTGTCAGTTTGGCATTATCTAAAAAAGGGTGTAAAGAAGTGGATAAAGTTTTAGCCAGTATCGAGAAGCCCAGGAGAGACAGGTGCAGACCATCATTGGCAAAGTAATGTGGTCTGTTAACATGCCTTCCCATGCTGACAAATACTGAATCTCCCTGAATGACACCAGAAACTAAGCCAACTGTTAAAGTCAATAATTTTTTGTTCATACTGTGGCATCATCCTTGTTGAAGGTAGAATGCTGCTCAGTGCAAGGCACATACCTGTCTAAGACACATATTCAGAAATATCTATAGCGCATATTTTCATATAATCCATTAAGGTACATTTCAGGTCATTTACTCCCACATAGACTATGATTGCTGGTACCTGTGGTGCAGTGACTTGAGTGCATGCTGGTGGATACTGTCGGCAGATAAGCGACTAACCGTTATCTTCCCCT
The DNA here is from genome assembly GCF_019279795.1 of Protopterus annectens. NCBI lineage: Eukaryota > Metazoa > Chordata > Ceratodontiformes > Protopteridae > Protopterus > Protopterus annectens. Next base: position 1,786,605,150 of record NC_056726.1, on the reverse strand, counting down.
TGTCTAGTCTGTTGAGGAAGCCATCTGTGTGTTATACAATAGAGTCCCTTATAACAACAGTCTTAGGTAAAACGTTTCATTGCCATATGGACTCCATTCTTGGAGGTCCATTAGGCGTAGGCATATGTATAGTGATTGGTGTTGCTTTTGTGTGTGCTTTAGAGACTGCTGAGGACAGATGTTGCCATGTGTACATTAAGGAGGTCTTTGAGATTAAGGAAGATTGATTTTAGTGCCTCAGCATAAGATGGTCTATGTATGTGGAGTATATGGGTCCCCTCAAAACATCTAAAACCCATAACATCTAATTTCATAACATTGAGACCAGAACATCTAAAACCCAAAGCGTCTAAAACCCATAACATGGAATGTCATAACATCTAACAGTACAAATCACATGAAAATTACATCCCCTCCACATATAACGACATACAATTACACAAAACTACCAAACACACTTTTTACTATATTTCTGCAGGGGAGCTTGATACAGTAGCATTAGGAAATCAACTTTTTTCCACTGTAGTGTGATCTTGGAGTTGGCATATTTAATTTAAGGGGAGTGTGGGGGTGCAGGGGGGGCAAGCCCTCCCCCCTGCAGAAATGTAGTAAAAAGTGGATTTGGTAATTTGGTGTCGTTATATGTGGAGGGGATGTTATTTTCTTGTGATTTGTAGTGTTAGATGTTATGAAATTCAATGTTTTGGGTTTTAGATGTTCTTGTCTCAGTGTTATGAAATTAGATGTTATGGGTTTTAGATGTTTCAAAGTAGACCCGGAGAATTGTGTGGTGGATGTAGTGTGTGTGTTCTTGACAACCTTTCTTGTAGGTAAGATTTTTGCCAACAAGGAAATTGTGCATGTACATCTGTCTTTAAGGATTCTAAGTTTGTCTGTAAACATGATACAACTGTTAAATTGTCTCAGGATGCCCATATCTACCTAGCTGGCTACAGATACATTTAGAATTTGCATATCCGTGTTGTCCAGACCTGTATTAGGGTAGGCTACTATGGTTTGAGGACTGGCATATACAGAGGCCTCCTAGAGTGATCGCTACAGTTAGGGACTAGAGTTAGTGCTAGGACTGGTATTAGTACTGTTAGATGTGCAAGCTGGCTGCTGTAAGCTAAACTCTGTACAATGCCTCACTAAGTTACAAGTTACAATCCTAATTTTAGTCATATAGGCAAAATTCACTGTCCACGCATTTGTGTCTCTACAGGGCACTGCCAACCACAGCTGTGCAGTGATCAGCTCCATGCAACAGAAAAGAAACAAAAATCTAACTCTTGAACCCTATGGCCTATAAATGAGTACACTTTGCTCTCTACTGGAGTGCTTCCTAACTCAAAAGGACCAGGCAAACACCTTCTGCCACAAGATGGATGATCTGGCCCTCTTAATATAAAAACACAGGAAAAAGGAACCCTTAATTGCAATGCAAAAGCAAAACAACTTACTCCCTGGCTAGATCACCTTCCAGCAAGATGATTTAAATGCAACCAGTTTAGAAAGCAACACAGAAGACATGTGATTTTTTCACCAAAACGTAGTGTAAAATGCTCTTTAAATGCACTAAGACAGTAACAATCACTTCAGTAATGAAGTGCAAGTGCAGTAAATCAAATACAATAACTTAACTTTGCCTGAATGGCACTGGATACACTGATAACACTTGTCGATCACAGGTGAGGACGCCAAGCTAGGTTGAGATCTGCAGCAAGAGCTCAGAGATGTACAAATGCACCAAATTTACAGCAATAGGAAAGAACTGAAATCTAACTCCCGAGCCCTTTGTGCAATAAAAGACTACACTTTGGGCTCCTCTGGAGTATTTCACAACTCATCACTCTGGCATGGGCACCCCTAAAATAAGCACTCATAGTCAACATAACTGTATCTTACCAGATTAAAAACAAAGTAAAGCCAATTTAGTTTGACTACATCCTCAGTGTTTTCTTCTAAAAATAATAATCCTTGCAAAAATGATACTGTGTACACATACTTAAAAAACAGAACCACCACTCACCACTAATATCTCTAGTTAGCCATATTCTGTATAAGGCTATCAGATCATCTGCAGAATATGTGTTGAAACTAGAGGAAATTGGTAAAGAAGGCTATTACTTACCAGAAAATTCCATCTGTACTGCAATTGATATGTATAAAATTTTATATGCATTAGCGTAATGAAAAATAAGATTTCTAAGACAGAAAGCTGTATTTATTGGTCCCCACCACAACATAAGATTACTGCCTTGTAAAATCTGCCTATTTGTTGTTTCTTTTTATTGTGATATTAATTTTCATCAGTATTTGCTTTTATGAACCACTCCTTCTTATGCATTAATTTTGTTAACATTTCTTAAGAACTATCATACAGAAACAGCTGTTTTACTACAGCTTCATCTGTTTAGCAATACAGTAGGCTAAAATCCAATGAACCAATTTACATATGCAAAAATAACGTAGCACATTCAGGATGCAGTGTCAACATTATTCAGAAAAATATAACAAATTGAAATGGACTAGAAGGGTCCTATAATTTAAGTAATTTAAGAATCGAGTAGTGTAGCAGTTACCGGTATCTCCTCAACTTACACAAATGTATACCATAGTGCCAAAATGACCTAACAATACAAAAGGCACAACATTGTCAGGGTTAAATACTGAAATAACATGGCTATCTTGCTCAGAGGCATAATTAGAGACAACATTAAATTAATGTCAAATAGTAGTTCAAAATATTTATAGCAGTATATCTGAAAATGACTGAATTCTGGAGGCCAGCTGAATAAATCACTAAATGATGAAGGAAGAAGGCCAAAGTATATTTTCCTGAACTGCTGTTTAACAAACTATAACCTACTGTAATGTGTTGTGATGTCAAAGTTGATATATTTAGGCGATATGGGAGATGAGGCTCTCTAATAACATTAGGGGGCTAGTTTTCTGTCCTGGGTTTGTGTTTCTGTTTTGTTGTTCTCATTTTGCTGTTTAGTTTTATGGTTTAGATTTTTTTCCTTATTTCTATCTTCATTTCTGTGTAGTACTCTTTTACATGCATTTTCTGCAAGCCCCAATACTTAGCAATAATAGGGTAGTGTCCTATAATAGTGAACTTTGAAGATTTAGTCTTTTTCAGGTTGCAGTATCATGTTCCTGAAAGTATTTGCAGGCTTTTTACAATTCCAGTTATGTATGTATGCATGTATTTATTTATTTGCCCTTGTTGACTGGGAAGGTCTGACTGGACGGAACCCATTTTCAATGAAGGCTAGGGAGAAGAGCTCCACCCCAGTACATTTAGATTAACAAGTGAATTTGAGACAGTTCTCAGAAAAGGTATACTTACAGTTCTCATGAAACAACAAACATAATAAAAAGATAGGCATATACAGAAAAGTATCTACATCAACAATTTTAAGTCTATATAGTTGTTCCAGCTGTAAAATCTGGCAGAAGTAAAAGGATTGAGACCGTAGAAGGGAAGGCATTATTGTAAAGAACTTTAATGTATGTAGTGCACACTCAAGTCTCAGCAGCCACTAGAACCAAAAGCATTACATTTAGTTATGCAAGATTTGTAAACGGACTGAAGGCCATCCAAGTGGGGAACATTGAGCTGCCTTGACACAACTTTACACGAATAATAATTACTGAGGCTTTTTCCTGGTGTCAAAACTTAACTTTAAATATAAATGTATCTTCTTTCAAATTGTTATGAATATGTGTTTTATCTCTTGTCAGACCCATGTAAAAGCTTATTTTTCTGGATTCATTCAGAGTAAACTAAAGCAGTACTGTGTGACCATTCCAATTTCGGTCACCTGTTCCTCACCCTGATATGTCTGGAGCATTCCTGCTAGACAGGATTTATTCCATCCACTATGGTGCCACAGATCAAATACCTCGAAGAGTAGCTGAAAATATTTTATAAGGCCATTGCTGCAGCCACATCACAAACTAATTCCACACTGGCCACTTGGCACACTCAAACATCTCAGCATTAACATGCATTAGACAAGATCTGAAATGGGTGCTTTCTTTTATAATGGTTGTTCATAAAATGTTTATAGAGTCCTTGATCTAATAACGCTGTCTGCCTTAATACTGATGGAATCAACATCTTTCTCTAAAAGAGAAGCCCTAGTAATGAATGTAATTTCTTACTTACCCCATCAAAGCTGGCTCATAAGTTAATTTTTGTCCCCCCCCCCAATGCTAAAACAGAATGATCAGCTAAAGGCTCAGAAGGAATACCAAGCTTCATCTCCCTTTCCCCTGAATATGCTTAAAGGTCCCTATACTGGGACACCTACTGATTCTATCCATCAGAAATTTGTTACAGATGATACTGCAAAGTTTTTGAAAGGTTTTAAACTTCTGGATAAAGGTTTTATTAAAATTTTCAGCGTGCTTATCAAAGAAGCAGAAGAAGGAAAAGTGATGTCTGTCCACCAAGAAGTCTTCAGGTATCATGGCCTTACTTAGAGACTTTGCAGGATAGCTATTCTAGTGTGCTGACCAGAACCAACCATCTGAGCCATAGCACAGATCATTCAGGCAGAGCAAGCAAAACATCAGAACAATACTCACATATAGAGCTAAAAATCCAGCTTAAATAACACTACTACTTGTTGTAGCTAGAAAAAAAAGATGTACAGATAAGATTTACTTGCAGGTCCAATAATAACACAATATTGTGTCTTCTGTATAACCGCAATGCCACAGCCTACAAGGCCTTAATACTATAAATGCATAGCATATCCAGAGGTGCAAAAGGAGACTTAACCAACAGACTGAGCCAGCATGGCCTATCCAGCAAAGGCACAACTTCTTGTAAGGGAAGCCATGAGGTGGGTGGAAACCAGAATGCCTGGGTCAGTTTAGTATAGCCAGTCAACCAGCATATCTTTGGGAAGTGGAATGAGACTGGAGTGCTTTGAAAAAGCATGCAGACCTGAGAAAAACATGGAAACATTATAGACTGTTACCGAACGTAAGGAATGAATGACTGAATCTCAGAAACTGGCACAGTGAAGTGGAAAACACACTAATATTCTGTTTTTAAAATGCTGCAGTCAAAACTACATTCTTTCTTAAACTTTCTAGGCAGTCCTTGTGATCCTGATAACTGATCTCAGTGTTTTGGTATGTTTCCCTTTCTAATCTCAAGCTAAGAAGATGGCAGAATTGTCTGTAAAGTACAGTTTTGTACCTACCATAAATGTAGATGTCTGATAGGTATGCATCTGCAGTCATAACATATGGGTTGTCCTGCCTCAGGCAGCCCTTCAGTCGGCCGGATTCCAAAGTCTGGGTCTGGCCTCGGCTGATGTCGCACTTCACCCGACGTCATAGCTACTTGGGTATAAAGGCATCAGCCGACGCCATTTTCCTCAGTGTTTCTTGCCCCAGATGCCAGGTGCCCTCTAGGAAGGCTAAATTTGTATAAAAGTAGAAATTCCAAACAGTAGAAATCAAAAAGTATATATACATATATACATACAAACAAATACACCATAATAGATTCCCCCAGCTAGCTAAGAGAGGGGTAAGTACCCTAGGAATACCACAGAGAGGAAGGAGAGTGGGTAATCCTGACTGCAGATGCATACCTATCGGACATCTACATTTATGGTAGGTACAAAACTGTACTATGTCCTTCAAGGATGCATCTGCAGTCATAACATATGGGTAGAATACCATAGCCAAACTGGGGGAGGAGGCACTAAGATAATGATGGTGTAGTTAAGATCCCTTGTAAAACTGCAGTTGCAAAACCTGCTCGGGATCTGGAGTATAAATGAAGATTGGAATGCTTGGCAAATGTATGCACGGAGCTCCAAGTAGCAGCTTCTAAAATGTCTTTGGTAGCCACTCCTCGTAGGAAAGCTGTATTGGTGGCTGTAGCTCTTGTGGAGTGAGGCCTGATATTTTCAGGAGTTGTCTTTCCATGAAATGAGTAGCAGAATCGAATGCAATTTCCTATCCATTTTGAGATTGTCTGTTTTGAAATTGCTTTTCCTTGCACTCCTGTTGCATATGCTACCAGAAGCTGGTCAGTTTTTCTGCTGGCCTTAGTTCTGTCCAGATAGTAGCGCAGTTGTCTGTGTATATCCAAGGTGTGTAGTAGTTTTTCCCCCCTGTTCTGTGGGTTAGGGAAGAATGTAGGCAAATGAATAGCTTGGTTCAAGGATACCCTGGATACCACCTTTGGCATAAAAGTAGGATTGGTTCTCAGAGACACTCTATCCTGGTGAAAGATAAGGAAAGGCTGCACTGCCATTAATGCCTGTAACTCGGATACCCTTCTTGCTGAAGTGATTGCTAGCAGGAATGCAGTTTTCCAAGATAAGAACTGTAAGTCTGCTGTTGCTGCTGGTTCAAAAGGGGGAAGTGTTAATTTTTCTAGCACAAAATTGAGATCCCATGCAGGCAGAGGTGGTTTCCTTGGAGGTTTTACATTTTTGATCCCTCTCAAAAATTGTCTGAGGAGAGGATGAGAGAAGACAGGAGGATCCATGTTGTACTCTGCTGAAATTGCTGATGCATGAATCTTAATGGAAGAATAGGACAGGCCATTGTGGAACAGTTCTGCTAAGTATTCTAGGATGTGTGCTAGGTTTGCCAGTGTGACATTTGTTCCTTTGCTGCACTCCAAATGAGGAATCTCTTCCATTTGGCTGAATATGTTTTCCTTGTGGAGGGTCTGCGAGCCTCCAGGATAATGTCCTTAACCCTCTGAGATAAAACAGGTTGGTTTTGTTTTATGCAATTTTCCAAGCAGTTAGCTGCAGGGTTTTTACGTTTGGATGCAGGGTCTTGTAGTTGTTCTGCGTTAGAAGTAAAGGACATAGAGGTAGAGGCCATGAGTTCGTCCGAGACATGCTTCTCAGTAGCAGGTACCAATGCTGCCTTGGCCAGTCTGGAGCTATCAGAATTACCTTTGGCTGTTCCTCTCTGATCTTCAGTAGAACTTTGTACATCAATGGGAGAGGTGGAAAGGCATATACTGTCAGGGCCTTCCAGCTGAAAGAAAAGGAGTCCACCCTCCAGGCTTGTGGGTGGTATACTCTTGAGCAGAATTTCTTCAGTTGGTGGTTGAGTGGGGAGGTGAACAGGTCTATCTCTGGCATTCCCCATTTCTTTGTTATGGTTTTGAAGATGTCTGGATGCAGCATCCATTCGTGAGCATCTGTGGTAGTTCTGCTTAAGCTGTCTGCTAGTTCATAGGTTCATAGGTTCATACTAGGCTATCTGCCCGAGGGCATTTACAAGCCTAGCCCATCATTTTGTGGCTTACGCCACCCCTTTAGTATGGGGAACTATACCCATTATTTTGCTGTGCCTCTGTCGAGCAGTGACACTGAGGTAATCCCTGGGGTATATCTGCGATCTCCCATCCATTGGTCAAGATTTCTCTTGAACAAGGCCAGCGAGGTGCTCTGCCTCACATATACCGGGATTTTGTTCCACAGCATAGGGAGTCTTTGGGTGATGAATCTATCCCTCCAGCACATCCTATTAATAGCCGTGTCGAGGTTTAAGTCTCCCGCCCTTGTGGCTCTGATGGATCTAGATTTTTTGAGGTGAAGCATATTCATCAAATCTGGGTTTGACATGGCCTTGTATGTTAGGCAAAGGTCACCTCTGAGCAAGCAGTAAGCGACTGAATAGAGCTGGAGTTCTTTCAGTCGGGCAGCATAGGACAGATTTTTGAGACCCTTTATCCTTTTGGTGAGGAACTTTTGTGGCCTCTCCAGCTGCTGCAAGTGTCGGGTCAGATACATTCCGAATGGGGCATTGTACTCAATCATTGGTCTGATGAGTGATGAGTAAAGGGAGACTATGACCTCCCTTGATCTAGATGAGAATCCCTTCATGATAAGGTGGGCAATGTAGAAGGTCTTCCTAACTACTTTAGCTACATGGGTGTCGAATGACAGACTACTATCAACCTGGGTCCCCAGGTCCCTGATAACTTCTTCTGTGCTCAGTGGATTGCCACCTATTTGGTAGCTAGGGGTAACCTTGTTTTTCCCGAAGGGTATGACTATGCATTTTGGCATTCAACTTTAGGCGTGGCTCTGGCACCAGTTATCCATTTCTGTGAGACCCTTCTGAAGGATATCTGTGTCAGATGTATTTTCTACTATGGCCCAGTTTGCAGTCATCTGCAAACTTTGTCAGCCATAACCCTCCTGTGTTTGCTTGTACTTCAGAAAAGTAGATGCCAAACAAGAGTGGGCCCAGGACTGAGCCCTGTGGGACACCACTTGTGACAGGCTTTGAGTCTGACATGGCGCCAGCAACTCTGACCCTGTGGGTTCTGTCACTCAGCCAGTTTGCAACCCATCTTGTAATGTATGGGTTAACATTTAAGCTGATGAGTTTTTCAATGATACCCGAGTGGAGTATTGTATCAAAGGCCTTAGCCAGATCGAGGTAGGCTGTATGGACTGCCTTTCCCTCATCAATGGCTTTGGTGACTGTTTTGAAAAAGTCAACCAAGTTTAAAAGGCATGATCTGCCTTTGACAAAGCCAAACTGGGTTGGATCCAAAGTCTGCAAATTCCCTATGTCTTTATTTATGAGGTCCATTATGATCCTCTCCATGGCTTTGCAGATAAGGCTTGTCAAGCTAATGGGCCGGTAATTTCCAGGGTCGGTGGAGGCACCGCCTTTGTGAAGTGGGACCACAGTTGCAGTGCGCCACTCCCTGGGTACGTATCCAGAGGTAAGACTTTGATTAAACAGCTGTCCTAGCTGTGGGTTTAATTCCTCATTGAGTTCGTGGAGCACACAGCCGGGGACACCATCAGGTCCCATGGATGCTGTGTTTTTTGCTTTGGAGAGAGCAGCTCTCACTTGGGCATTGGAGATGTTTGGGGGGCTGCAATCGTTTGGTATAGATATCTTTCCTTGTGGGGGGGAGGGGGGGGGGAAGTTTGCACTGAACCTGTCAGCCAGTATGTTGGCAATGTCTGTAGGATCAGTAATCTTCACATCATTTTGAACTAGTTCTGAGCATATCTGGGAGTTTCCTCCCAGGTTTCTAACATAGCTAAAGAAGGCCTTATGATTGTCTTTTGAGTCTTTAGCTATTTTTCTCTCGAAGTTTGCTTTGGATGATTTTATGAGAGCTCTTAGTTTTTTACTTATAGTGATCAAGGGTGTCTTACCTTTTAAGGATTTTGCTCTATCTTGTAGTAGCTTCCTCCTTTTGTTGTAGAGTTTGTTTATGGCTGGGGTCCACCAGACTGGACGCTTACCTTTGGTACAGAGAGTCTTTGTTTTGCTTGGGATTGCCTTATCCATGCAGTCCTGCAGGTGCTGGTAGAAGGCATTTGTAAGTGATTCAGCGGCTTGAGTACTGTTTTCCGCTGGCTCGGGGGCCTTAAAGGAGACCACACTAGTCTTTAGAAGTGTGAAGTCGGCTTCCGAGAAGTTCTTTACTGTGGTCTTTTTATTTCAGGTGGGGTGGAATGAGGACCTCCAGCGAGATTAGTTTGTGATCTGATCTCACCAGTGAGGGGTATACTTCCGGTGTTGAACATTGTGCTCCCATGTTCGTGATGATGAGATCAAGTATGTTATCTCCTCTTGTGGGGATGGTGACTAGTTGTTCCATGGCATTTGAGTTTATGAACTCCAGGAACTTTTGGGCTAGGGTGTTTGGGCTTGAGTAGTGTTCCCAGTCTATATTAGGGTAATTGAAGTCACCTAGTATGATGGTGTTTGGTGATACATTTATCCCTCTAGTGTTTTCAGGAAGGCCATGTGAGGTTCCTGAGTTTGTGAGGGTGGCCTGTAACATGCTACAATTTGCAGAGCAGTCTTGCCTATGGTTAATTGCACCTGGATGGTCTCCGATGCATCATGCATTGCCACCAGTCTTGAGGTGTGGGTGTCCTTGATGAATATGGATACCCCCCCTCCTTTCTTAGTATTGTCCGGATTTTGGGGCCGGAACGCATGATATGAGGTAAAACCTGATAGTGCTGGGGTGCTCTCAGGAGCCTTGAACCAGGTTTCTGTCACAGCACAGACATCGATGTTCTCCATACTGAGAAGGGCTTTGAGTGCGTGCATTTTGAGATTTAGACTTCTGGCATTGAGCAGCATTACCCTTAGTTTTTTTCCTTTTTTGTGTTCTAGGGTGGTAGGTTTAGAATTTGAGCCTTGCCTAAAAAAGGCACTATGGAGGTGGCAAGAGCCTTTGCCAATATCCGGAATCCCAGGGGTGAGAGGTGCAAGCCGTCCCTTGCGAAGCAGCGTGGCTTGTCCAGCATGTCATCCCAGGCAGACAGACACTGGATCCCCTTTGAATGACACCAGTACTTAAGCCAATTGTTAAAGCTGATCATCTTATCTCTGTATTGAGGCATCATTCTTGGTGAAGGTAGGATACTGCTCAAGGTCAGGGTCATACCTGCCTGGGCTACATAATCAGAGAGCTCCTCAATGTCTCTTTTCATGTAGTCCAAGGAGGTACGTCTCAGGTCATTTACACCAGCGTGGACAATGACTGAGTCGTATTTGTACCTGCTGTTGAGAGACCTGAGTGCTTGCGTTATGTGGCGGATTCTAGCGGCCGACAGGCAGCTTACTGTGACCTTCTCCTTACTCAGTCTGGTGAGCAGGACGTCAGTGTGTCTGACTATGGAGTCACCAATGACTAGTGTGTCTGGCATTGTGTTTGGCCTTAAGGGCTGTGACTGTTTGACACTCTGACTGTGAGGTCTATGTGTTGCAGGTGTTGTGTTCTGAGGTGGTGGTTGTTTGGGTGTCTGCTTTGGTGGCCTCTGCTGTTTTGGTAGATTTTTGATCAGAGCCTCCGAGTATGTCTTTGTGTGTTTATGTGCATGATTTGAGGTTGTGGTGGTACTATGTGAGACTGGGTCTATAGTGTGTGTGGTAACCTTCTCCTCCTGACTGGTCTTGCCAGTCCTATGTTGAGAGAGCTCAGCCTCCAGTTTGGCCGTATAGTTGCATCTCTCGCATGTATTTGTGTTTTGTGGGAGGAGGAGAGGGTTGTCTGTGTACATGAGGCAATTGTAACATTGCCTCAATATTCCCAGGTTCACCAGCTGAGCAGGAGAGGACACTAGTAACTGATCCCTCGACATGCTAGAAGGAATAGACAAAAACTTTAAAAAAGATTCCGGGGGACGTGGGTGACCGAGAAATGGGGGTTTGCCTTTTGGGGTACTATCTATGACAAGAGTGCCATATCAAGGTAATAAGTACTGTAGGAGCAAGTGCTAGGTTTAACAGATAGAGAATAGTCTACTTGGAGTCAAGTAGAGATGATCCTTTTAGTTCTAGGATACGCTGATTAGATCAGTAGTATAGCTCAAGGAAGGTAGTTTTAAGGGAAAATTTGAAGAGTGGACTTTAGGTAGCCCGAATAGTTTAAACCTGCTTAACCGGCGCTGCCCTAGTGTGCAACAGTGGCAACTCCGCGCTAAAGCGCGCTAAAACGCGCTTTATAGCAGGGGGCTGGAAAAGACAGGAAATGACTCAAAATGGCCAATAGACTACAAGTTACTGCCTTAAACCACTCCTCTAAGGACAAACAGGCAGCTCAGTACTCCCCACTCTCACTGGTGAGTAAAGAAACTTCCCCCTGACCAAACAAGGAAAATGGAGAAACACAGGAACCAAGACAAAGCCCAGGGATCAGCAAAATCTGGTCTCTGGAACACTAGTTAGAAAAGTATGGAAAAACAAGGATATTTTTTTGGTTTTTTTCAAGTTTTTTTACAGGAAAGCAGAAAACACAATAAATGCTATGATTTTCGATTAAATGCTATCAAAAGCTAGTACACTTGAGTGTATTAGCCTGTAGTTTAACTTTTAGGCAAAACTTAAACTAGCAAGTGCAGTAAACAGTTTTAGCTTATAAACACAGTAAAAACAGTGCAGACTTTGATAAAACAAGCAGAAACAGTGGTCGAAAGGCACAAAAAGTCGAAAAAGCCAAGAAAAATACTTAAAATCTGGAAAGGTAGTCTTTTCTGGTCTCTGCTGCTAGAGGAACACTGCTGGCCACCACGAGGAGCTGTGCTGAGTTCTCAATAGCTGGAAAAGCCCGCCAAAACGCGCTTTATAGCAGGGGCTGGAAAAGACAGGAAATGACCCAAAATGGCCAATAGACTACAAGTTACTGCCTTAAACCACTCCTCTAAGGACAAACAGGCAGCTCAGTACTCCCCACTCTCACTGGTGAGTAAAGAAACTTCCCCCTGACCAAACAAGGAAAATGGAGAAACACAGGAACCAAGACAAAGCCCAGGGATCAGCAAAATCTGGTCTCTGGAACACTAGTTAGAAAAGTATGGAAAAACAAGGATATTTTTTTTATTTTTTTCAAGTTTTTTTACAGGAAAGCAGAAAACACAATAAATGCTATGATTTTCGATTAAATGCTATCAAAAGCTAGTACACTTGAGTGTATTAGCCTGTAGTTTAACTTTTAGGCAAAACTTAAACTAGCAAGTGCAGTAAACAGTTTTAGCTTATAAACACAGTAAAAACAGTGCAGACTTTGATAAAACAAGCAGAAACAGTGGTCGAAAGGCACAAAAAGTTGAAAAAGCCAAGAAAAATACTTAAAATCTGGAAAGGTAGTCTTTTCTGGTCTCTGCTGCTAGAGGAACACTGCTGGCCACCACGAGGAGCTGTGCTGAGTTCTCAATAGCTGGAAAAGCCTGCCAAAACGCGCTTTATAGCAGGGGGCTGGAAAAGACAGGAAATGACCCAAAATGGCCAATAGACTACAAGTTACTGCCTTAAACCACTCCTCTAAGGACAAACAGGCAGCTCAGTACTCCACACTCTCACTGGTGAGTAAAGAAACTTCCCCCTGACCAAACAAGGAAAATGGAGAAACACAGGAACCAAGACAAAGCCCAGGGATCAGCAAAATCTGGTCTCTGGAACACTAGTTAGAAAAGTATGGAAAAACAAGGATATTTTTTGTTTTTTTTCAAGTTTTTTTACAGAAAAGCAGAAAACACAATAAATGCTATGATTTTCGATTAAATGCTATCAAAAGCTAGTACACTTGAGTGTATTAGCCTGTAGTTTAACTTTTAGGCAAAACTTAAACTAGCAAGTGCAGTAAACAGTTTTAGCTTATAAACACAGTAAAAACAGTGCAGACTTTGATAAAACAAGCAGAAACAGTGGTCGAAAGGCACAAAAAGTCGAAAAAGCCAAGAAAAATACTTAAAATCTGGAAAGGTAGTCTTTTCTGGTCTCTGCTGCTAGAGGAACACTGCTGGCCACCACGAGGAGCTGTGCTGAGTTCTCTTTTCCTGGTACGAATCTGACCTGCAGTTGGATGTTGAGATTCAGGCCTAAGTTCCACAGATCCATTGCCATCCGGCATAGAGGGTATGAATGTGTGCCTCCCTGTTTGTTGATGTAGCACATGACTGTGGTATTGTCCGTCCTTATCAGCAGGTGTCCTTGCTGGAGGAATGATTTGAATGCCTCGATTGCATGCTTCACTGCCAGCATCTCCTTTAGATTTATGTGTAGATTCAGCTGGTCTTGGGACCATAGGCCTTGGATACACTTGTCTTCCATGTGTGCCCCCCAGCCTAGGTCTGAGGCATCTGTGGTGATGGTCTGCCTTGGATGTGGTTTGTGGAAAGGCAATCCTCTGTTGATCTGGCAGGCCTGAGCCCACCACAGGAATTCTTTTTTTCAGGCATGGAATGATTGGTATCAGGGCTTCTAGACTGTGTCTGTGTTGAGACCATACATTCCTTAGGTACCATTGTAATTTTCTCATATGCAGCCTGGCATGCGGGATCAAGATTATGCAGGATGCCATGTAACCCAGGGCCTGCAGGACTTTCCTTGCAGTAAGCTGAGTTTGTCTTGTTAATGCCATGAAGTAGACTGGTAGTTGCTTTTGTTTTTCTTCTGTGAGAAAAGCCATCTGAGTTATTGTGTCCAGTTCTGCACCCAAAAATGTTATCCTTTGGGATGGCACTAGTCTTGACTTTTGTATGTTGACTGTGTATCCCAAGGCTTGCAGCAGTTGTATGACATAGGCCAAATCCTTTATTATTTTTGTCTTGTTGTCCGCTTGTATTAGGCACTCGTCCAGGTATGGGTAGATTTGAATTCCCTGAAGCCTGCAATGTGCAATTACTGATGCCAGGCATTTCGTGAATACTCTGGGTGCAGTAGATAAGCCAAAGGGCAATGCTGAGAATTGATAATGCTCTGATCCTGCAAGAAATCTGAGGTGTCTTCTGCAATCTGGTCGTATAGGGACATGCAGGTATGCCTCCTTGAGATCTAGAGTCACCAGCCAAGACTCCTTGCCCAACTTGGGAAGAAGTTGCTGTAGGGTCAGCATCTTGAATTTTGGAACAATGAGATATGTGTTCAGTGCGGACAAGTCGAGAATAGGCCTCCATTGATTTTCTTTTCTTGGTACAAGGAATAGTCTGGAGTAAAATCCTTGGCCTTGTTCCATAGATGGTACCTTTTCTATTGCTCTCATACTTAGTAAGCTGATGATTTGTTTTAGAGCCTCTGATTTCTGGCTTGGTGGAAGGTTTGGCATTCCTCTCTTTTTTGGTAGAGTGTGGAAGTGAAACCTGTAGCCTTTGTCTATTGTTTGCAAAGTCCATTTGTCTCCTGTAATGCAATGCCAGTTTTTTGAAAATAAAGCTAGCTTTCCACTCAAGGGTGCTTCCAGTTGTACCCTGGTAGGCGGAATCAGAGCCAAGTCATTGTGTCTGTCCTGTGGAAGTGGTTGCAGTCGCAGCTGTGGCGGCACTTCTCTGGTTGGCAGGTTGCCACTGACGACCCCTGTAGGCACCCCTTGATTGACCTCTGCTTCTTGGGCATCTATTTCTGCCTCTCTGTGCTCTGGAGGTGTCTGGAAAGGACCAATTCTTTGAAGGCCAATTTCTGCTGAACCTCGGAGGTTGGACCTGCAGAAAATCCTTGTCTGTTTGGACAGATTTTGCTTTTTCTTCCACTTTCTTTAGAACCTCCTGTGCAGGGGAGCCAAATAAACTTTGTTTCTCCATAGGGGCATCTAGGAGTTTAGACTTAACATGGTCTGGCAAGGATTGTTCTTTTAGCCAGGCATGCCTTTGAATCACTGCTCTAGTCATAGCTGATCTAAATGAAGCCTCCAGTACATCATAGCCACATTTTAAGAAATGATTACTGACCTGCTGAGAGTTGTGTACCAAATCCTGAAGGGCCTTACGGTCTAAAGGTTCAGGAGAGGACAGCTTTTTATTCAGCTGATCTAACAAAAATTCCTGGTACTGTATCATGTGAAATTGACAGTTTAAAGCCCTGGCAGAAAGAGTAGCAGATGTATAAACCTTTTTACCCCATCTATCTAATACTCTTGATTCTCTTTCAGGGGGTAGGGGGTTTTTGGCAGAGTCAGCTGCAACACCTTTAGGGCCCTGAGAAATGGTTTCTGGGTCTGCAGCATGGGCCTTATGCAAGTGGAAGTGAGAATCAGGGACCCTGTAGTATCTGTCAGGTTTGGCAGGAGCCGGGAGAAGAGAATCAGGGGCTGAACAGGCATCATTGTATGCATCATCAACAACTGATAGTACAGGAGGTATGACTAAAGGCCTATGCTGTGGTAAGTGTAAAAAATCAGAAAAATCCTGACCCTGCCATTGGAAGTGTTCCCTCATTGAGTGTAGAGTTTCCCCAAATGAAAATTCTTCTGGAGGGGAGGCAGAAGGAATGGAGTCTTCTGCATCAGAATCCTCATAAGGTGAGAATGGTCCTTCCTGATGGTCAGATAAATCTGAACCATCCGAGGAATAGTCAGAGGAGAGAGGTTCAGGGGGTTCAGACCTAGGCCTCTTTTCAGGAGGGGGTTGTGAGGCCCTGTCTGGGTGAGGTTGGGATCCCCTGATCAGTGAAATAAGGTCCTCAGCAAGGTTGAGAATCTGAGAACTTGAGGTAGGTCTGTGAGAGGGAGCTTTTGTAGGTAAGGCCTTGGAAAGTTTAGCTGCTTTAGCCCTGGAGAAGGCCTTGATAGACATAGAAGCAGGGGGTCTAGCTGCCCCACGTGCAGGAGTAGAGATGTCCAACGGAATGGTGTCGGACAAATCTTGTGTGCTTGCTTCTTCAGTAGGAAATTCTGTAGCCGACTCAGCCTTGTGTGTGTGTGTGGCCTCGGTTGTCGGAGGCATGCTTTCGGCCGAAGGGAGAACCGAGGTCTCGGTTTCAGCCGAAACCGAGACACTCGCGGTAGGCCTAACCGTGGTTTCAGCTGAAACCGTGGGCCGCGAGTGTCGGTCCTTTTCCTTGCGTTTTTTAGCTAAATGTGTAGTCGGAGTCTCAGACGGCATTTTATATGCAAAAGTGGAGCCAAAAAAACTCTTCAGCAAACTCCGACCGACATCTAAGTGTCCGTCGGTTGAAGGAAGCACAGGCTAAACAAGCTGATACATCGTGGTCTGGGCCTAAGCAAGGAAGGCAGTAAGAGTGGAAATCCTTATGAGGTATTTGTTTCCCACAAGTTAAACAATTATTTACTTTGTCTGACATCGGCTGAGGCAAGAAAGAGTCCCCAACGGGGTACTTAGCTTTTTTAGAAGTCTTCGGTAGCTGAAATCTCTGGATCTGACCGACCAGCACTTGCGAACAGCTTCTGCTTCGGGCACCGCGCGGCAAGAAAGACTGAGGAAAATGGCGTCGGCTGATGCCTTTATACCCCAGCAGCTATGACGTCGGGTGAAGTGCGACATCAGCCGAGGCCAGACCCAGACTTTGGAATCCGGCCGACCGAAGGGCTGCCTGAGGCAGGACAACCCATATGTTATGACTGCAGATGCATCCTTGAAGGACATTGAAGGGTTACCATATTTGTTTTTATGTAAAAGAGGAGAAAAAAATATGTGCTGCTACCAGCACATATTATTTCATCCTGTTAGGGCTGAAGAGCAAGAAAAACAAACAAAAAAAAAGTCTATGTTTCAAAACCGTGAACCCTCTTCTGTTGTTCAATGCGGAACATCACACAGTTTCGCATTGAACAGAGCTCTGCTTTTTGATTGGCTTGTATACTGTATATGAGCCAATCAAAAACACGCACAGTGGACCCTCTTCTGTTCAATGCGTAACATCAAGCATTTCTGCATTGAATAGAGCTCTGTTTTTTGATTGGCTCGCATAACAGTATATGAGCCAATCAAAAAAAAAAACAACATAGCAGAGGAAAGACTCCAAAATAGGAATGTCTGTTTTTTGAAAATTCTGCGATTTGTCCGGGTTTTCGCAGAATTTTCAAAAATCGCCCAGAAAGGAGCCCAAAAAAGAGGACGTGTCCTGGGAAACCCGGACATATACATGTTGACTGAACATTATAAAGCATCATATCTTCCCAGGGATTAAGTCCAACTCATTGTACACTAAACAATGTGTGCCTTGAAAGATGACTGCAGTATAAATTATTAATTATGGTATTTGCAGACTTAACTGGTTTATGTTGAACCATAGTCCTTATGGCGTTATGACAAAGTGCTCAGTTTCAGGAATTTACACTCCTCCACTCAGTTATCAGGGAAAAAGATGTCATATCTATAACCATGTTTTTTTTCTACTGTATCTTCTGAATGTCTTCCAACCTATACCTTTTACAAAGATACACACACACACACACACACACACACACACACACACACACACACACACACACACACACACACACACACACACACACTTCAACCTCTGAGGCTTAAAAGTCATAGCAGAGGGTCAGAAAGCGGAGCACTTTTTTATTTTTCACAATATGACACCTTCATATACTAAACCCTATATAAGGAGTGTTTAGTAATCTTTGCATAAGCTTAATTTATTTATTTAATAAGGTAGATACCCATTAAGAGGTCTGATTTTATGATGACCTCAGTTAGTCCAGCAGGAGCAAGTCTAAATCTAAGGGCCAAAATCACAGTGCTATGCCTAAATCATAGCACTTAGGTATGCATTGACTCCCCTCCCCAACACACACACACACACACACACACACACACACACACACACACACACACACACAGGAAAAAGGGATACACACACACACACACACACACACACACACACACACACACACACACAGGAAAAAGGGATGGTGAGACATTAAAGAGAATGAAACACAAAGTTACTTTCTCACATCTTTTGCATGAAACCAGATCGCTAGGAACAGTGCTGATACTTCACTCAGAAAACAGTCTGTGCCTGCAGTTCTGTACACATTTCATCCGTCTGACTATCTGTGATAACACCTCACTCAGAATACAGTCTGTGCCTGAAATTCTGTGCTATATATTATCCCTCTGTCTACCCGTGCTAATATCTCACTCGGACTACAGGATGTGCATGGAGTTTTGTATGTATATCATCATTATGTCCATCTCTGTTAACACTTCACTCTAACTACATCTGTGCCTGTAATTCTGTACGTATATCAGCCATCTGTCTATCTGTGATAATATCTCACTCAGAATACAGTCAGTGTCTATAATTATTCATGCCTATCAACTGTCTAGCTGTCTGTCTATGTATTCATCCGTCTACTATCTATCTATTCTACTTCCCCACACAGAGTGCAGCCAATAACTGTGTGCATTTAATGCCTGTGTGTTTCTTCATCAGTACTAATTCCTCACCTAGTAGTATGCATATCATCTCTCTCTGTCTACATATATATATATATATATATATATATATATATATATATATATATAAAATTCAGTAAAACGCACACACGCACACACACACACACACACACACACACACACATATATGTACGTATATATAAAATGCAGTTTCTGTGTGAATGTGTCTATATATATATCTATATATATATATATATATATCTCTCTCTCTCTCTCTATATATATATATATATATATATATATATATATATATACATATACATATATGGGTATCCTGTCTCTATCAATTATTTTGATTGTTTAAAGCTGAAAAGCTTTTACAGCTGACTGAAAATTAATTGTTTCAAAACTACTGTAGTGTGATCTTGGCATATATAACTATCAGGGGATGTGGGAAGTGCAGGGGGGCTTACATACTGAAAAACAAAAATTCAGTTTTGTGTAGATTGAGCATTTGTTTTGCATTATTAAAGATAAAGTGTTTTTCATTTTCAATTTAAGGCCATATATCAATCAATTCATATATATATATATATATATATATATATATATATCTGGGGTCAACTTTGTAATTTTGAAATACTGAAATCTCAAAATTCAGTATTTTGAAACCATAAAGCCAAAAACCCAACCACAACTCACAACTTCAAAAACACACAACCACGAAATTCAAAATGCCGTAATTACACTACACATACAGTACACACATAAACATACACACAACCCCCACACAATCAAAAAAGCTCATCTAAACTATGTATAAGCATGGGGGCAAGCACCCCTGCACTCCCACACCCACCCTACTTATATATCCAAACTCCAAGATCGCACAGAAACACAAACGAAGCTCACACACACAACTCTTACAGTCCCTCAAATACACGCATAACAGTCACAACACACACTTACACAAACTAAACCCCTAACCAACATGCTCATACACACAAACTTACCAAAATTAAATCAAAGCATCCACACACCGTACCAACGGAAGCAGAAATTCAAAATATCCGTGCTTCTGTATTTTGAATTTCGCTCTTCTGCCGGTTTTGAAAATTTGAGTCTGCGGCTTTGTAAGTTCGAAATACTGCAATTCGAGATTTCAGTATTTCGAATTTACATAGTGGACCCATATATATATATATATATATATATATATATATATATATATATATATATTATATATATATATATATATATCTATATAAATAAAAATGTAAATGTTCGTTTGGTCAAAATCTTAAATCTCTGAAAGTTCTTCACCGATTGCTTTGAAATTCTCACACAATGTTGCATTCAAATACGCGCATGTTTTTATATACCTACTATTATATAGATGTCACACGTTGCATTTGAATACGCTCGTGTTTTTATATACCTACTATGGATTCTATATATTTATATACAAATATGCAGTTTTATATGTTTTTGTTATAACTTTCTTACTTCTTTTTCAGTGCAATCGATCTGCTTTAGTTCATCCAAATAATGGCTCACAGAAGATCAAACTTAGATCGTCGTACTCGCGGAGCGGAAGCTGTGCGACGAGTAATTGCAAATCAAACTGAGGAAGAACGGGCATCAGCGAACGAGCAAAACAGACAAAGAATGGCTCAAATACATGCCAAGAAAGCAGCAGAGCGACGTGCAGCCAGACTTGAGGATGCACGGTTGCGAGCATGGCAATCACGTTCTGCAGCTTCAGATCTGCTTCGTTCTCCTCGATCGACACCAGCAGATGAAACAAATGATTGCCTGAAATACTCTAATTTGTGGTGACACATAAAGATGTTAAAATTAACTACAAATATGCATGTCCAGCTGCAAAACGACTGATCAGCTGAGATATTCTCACATCAATCGCTGGAAATTGGGAACGAAAAGGTGCCGGTTGATCTGACCTCAGGACGAATTTCATTGCCTCATAACTTCTGCAATTTAGTGACGTCAAAAGAAGAATTGGTTGAAAAAGTATTTCCCAATATTCAAACCAATTATAAGAATCACGATTGGCTGACTGAACGAGCTATTCTTGCAGCCAAGAACAAAGACGTCTACGAACTTAACAATATTATTCAGTCTAACATTCAAAGTGAGGCAGTCACATACAAGTCCGTCGACACTGTTGTGGAAGCAGATGAAGCGGTTAATTATCCAACAGAATTTTTGAATTCACTCGATCTGCCAGGGACGCCACCGCAAGTACTGCAATTGAAAATTGGCATGCCAATTATCATGTTGCGAAATATCAACCAGCCAAAGCTTTGCAACGGCACGCAGCTTGCAGTAAAAAAATTAATGAGCAATGTCATAGAAGCAACAATCTTGACAGGACCTTTCAAAGGTGAAGATGGCCTCATTCTTCGCATTCCTATGATTCCAACGGATATGCCATTTCAATTTAAGAGATTGCAATTCCCAATTCGATTGGCGTTTGCAATCACCATCAGCAAAGCTCAGGGCCAATCTTTAGAATTGTGCAGTTTAGATCTACACACAGATTGCTTCTCACATGGACAATTATATGTTGCGTGTTCTAGAGTCGGCAAACCAGACAATCTCTATATCTTCACAGACAATGGAACAACAAAAAATATTGTATACCCACAAGCATTGTGAAATTAAACATATTAGAAAAGTGCGCTTTCTCTTTTCTTTCTTTTCAATTTAACCAGACTGAGCCACAGCAACGCGTGGCCGGGTACAGCTAACATATATATATATATATATATATATATATATATATATATATATATATATACATATATATATATATATATATATATATATATACATATAGATATATATATATATATATATATATATTCATATATGTATATATACATTCACACACACACACACACACACACACACACACACACACACACACACACACACACACACACACACACACACACACACAAACACGTGCACGACTATTTTCTAATCATGTCATATTTATGTACCAGATCACATTTCATAACTGTTACACTAACGCATACTACTTAAAGTAAAGCATACTGCTATAATGAGAAACACCTGTTTAAGTGCAAGTTCACACACACACACACACACACACACACACACACGCACATAGGATAAGAAGTGCAAAATGCGATAACTATTCAATATAAGCCCTGGTGTTCAGATTTTGAAACTGCAGTAAAAGCTATCCTTCAGAACTGTTAAATTAGAAAAATAAATCCAAATTCCATGCTTCTTTTCCTGTAAAAATAATTTTAAACATTAAGGATAGTTGTTTTCACTGAAGAAACTCTGTTAATTTGCCACTGTGCTAGTAGTAAGGCACTTGTGTTCTGGAACAGATGATGGAGTGTTTTGGTAGTACGTGTATACTGTACCACTTTTATGCTGCACTGTAAAACAGCAATGTCATCTTTGTGACCACATATGGTACACGTGTTATACTAAATGCAATATGTTCTCTTTTATAACAATACTTATAAAGCTCAATTCATCCCCTGTTATGAATGATATTCTATAAATGAGCTGCTGTCTTATAAGGCACAGTTAATGTGCTGTAATGTTGTAGTTATTTAGCTTTCCTTTATAATCGTATCAGTAAATTTAGTTTATCTTTTGTATCTAAATGTGAATGTGACTGATATCCATTTCAACACATGAATTCACTTAATCAACAACACAGCATGTAATCAAAGAAAAATGTGCAGTGTACAGTTATAAAATATTGGAACTAATTTTCTGTACATGTGGAATGGAGTGGTATCTCAGATAACCAAATAGCCACTGGAGATAGCACAAGAACAAAACAACAGCCAGCACTGAGAATAGTGCCCACAATGCTTTGTACAGTTCTGTTAAAAACAGACCGAATAACTAGATCATTAGCACCAATACCCCATTTTTCAGAAATGTTACATGTTACTTCTGGCCAAGGGACCAATGCCAGGTCCATTGTTCCACTGTATTTGGCACTCATCAGACCTATCACTGAGTACAGCGTTACTTTGGTATGCTCTTAACCAGGCATATCCAGCAATTGGAACATCCAAAGTGGTTTCTCATTAAAAGAATACAGAACATAAATAACATGTCCTATGCAGCCCGTCTCAAAGTCCTATCCTTGTATTCTATCACAAACAGTCTGTTGAGGAAAGATCTATGCCTGACATAGAAGACATTGTTTGACACCACTGTAATGGACTGCCTGCATATCCAAAAGCAAATAGCATGAGTTACCCATTCTAAAGACTTAAATTTTGCCTGTAATATAAACAGGACCTGCTGGAGAGGCAGGCATGTATCCCAGAGACTAGCCCTTCTCTGAAACACACTCCCCATCTATGTGAAGCAGAGTTCTTCCCTAACTCAATTCAAGTTTAACTTGGACAACTGGATGGGGATCTGGAAATTACCCCTGGTTTGACATCTTTATTTTATCTCCCATGCCCCTGTTTACACTACCACAGCTGCCTGAAGTTGTCAGATATTTTGATGCATGGCTAGGCTTAAAAAGGCTCCAGTAGTCATTAGCATAGTACACAGCTATGAAGCTATGAACCTATAATATAGGAGGAGAAATTCTAAGGTCATTCTTCATTCTCTCAAGGATACATCAACTTTGACACTTGTCATTTGCAGTGTCTGATTTTAGCATCTTAAACTGAGCTATTAAAGGGAGGATGAGATAAAACCCCCAGGAGCATGACTTTCCTACAGATTTTGCTGCCTGGCTATGCTGTGTCAAATGAAGCAGACAAGTAGGCCTGACTATGTCCCAGGTGAACCATGTTCAGCTACCAGCATCAGCACCAGACAGGTATGTGGGAAATGATGAAGTTAAATGACAGATGCAAACTTGCCCATGCTGGGCTGGAGACAGGCAAATAGACCTGAAACATTAATACCTACCGGCTAGGGAGCAGTGGAGGTGTGTGAGACAGACAGGTCTGTTACATTAGCCACACCTACCCGCAGGTGGATGGATATTTTCTTGTTGAAGAGACAAGGCAGGCTTGTAATGTTACAGTTTTCAAGGTACCACTGAATCAAGAATGTAGGAATGCATAAGCCTGGATGCCTCTCCCCAAACAGACAGACAGACATTGAGGAAAGTACAATTCACATATTGGGGAGTGGTTAATTCAAGGAAGGGAACTGCTATTGGCACAACATGTGGTTGACTCCCTCGAACCCAAGTAATGCATTCCAAGAGAAAGAATGAATTGTAGGCCTTCTGCCCAGCTGGAAATGTCTGGCTCTTGTCCTGGAAACTAATTTATACATGGGTGGATGGTGGGAGGACATTTAACTTTGAGAAGTAAAGACAATCCCATGCATGCAAATGCAAAGCATTCCTTTCAAGCTTGACTGTTTATAACTGAGGAAAGGTGCATTGTGTTTGGAGGACAAAAATAC
The DNA here is from genome assembly GCF_019279795.1 of Protopterus annectens. Taxonomy (NCBI): domain Eukaryota; kingdom Metazoa; phylum Chordata; order Ceratodontiformes; family Protopteridae; genus Protopterus; species Protopterus annectens. The sequence continues at coordinate 1,786,581,052 of NC_056726.1, read as the reverse complement.
AAGTACATTGTCTTATAGAGTCTGAGAGACTACCATATTAAACTGCTTAGCAACATACGTCTTCCAACTTTGCATCTGCAGTCACTGGGTGAATACATCAAACTAACCCCTAGTGCAAATAATTTTGCATTTCATGCAAACACACTAAGCCATAATCTGCCTGACGGCATAGAACAGTCCTAAAACCTCTCTAAATTTCCCTTATTTTTCAGTGTTGTTAGACTGTCAGTGATCCTACTTAGTGCAACTTTATTTATTTATTTATTTGACATCTGTTGACTGGTAAAGTCCGACTAGGACACAGTCTATTTTTAGTGGAGGCCTGGTGGAGAAACACTCCAGATGCATGTCTTTGGAATATGGGAGGAAACTGGAGTACCCGGAGGAAACCCACGCAAACGCAGGAAGGACATGCAGACTCTGCATAGAAGTCACACTAGCCAAGAATCGAACTGGAGAACCTCTTGCTGTGAGGTGACAATCTAAATCTGAGTGGTCAGACAGACTAATATAAAATGCCATAGCTGTTTATTAATTAACTTGTTTTCACTGTAAAATGCGTATCTATTGTATATTGTGTGTTTCACAGTAAAATGAAAAATAAAGTTTTACAAATGAATTTAAAAGGGCTTACTGCCTTGTCAGTCAATGAACAAACAATATGAAGAACCACAACAGCCAAGTAAAATGTCACATTATTGTAGCACTTGGCTACATTAAAATTCCAATCTGGTATAGTATTTCCAGGCTCGCTAATGTTTTATTTCATACTGTTATCTAAGATCCTCAACAATTTCTGTATTCATTATTTCAATTATACTGTAACCATTTTTAAAGAACAAAATAATAAAGAACTGGTCTTATTTCATTTTTACACAGGGAAACAAACGCTTCCTTTAACAGACACACACACACACACACACACACACACACACACACAGACACACACACACACACACACACACACTTGCTCTTCACAAAATGTTAAGTATAGATTATGCATGCGTTTTGTCAAGTTTATGACTGAATGGCCTTTCAGAAACTTAACTACCAGTTGCTATAATCCCAGGCTGATATTTTCTGTTTCCTATATATGTATTCCCATTATTTTAGAATGAGGTTAATAACAAACTTTTCTTTTGACTGTAAGGGAGAACCATACCACTCAACTGTACAGATTTTTGCAGAATGTCCAGATTTTTGCCTCATATTTTTGGTGCGTTCCTCCTAAAATCTGTACTTTTCTGGCAAATAGCTGAGTATTGAAGTCTTTCAATAACGGCAAACATTTGAGTTTAAAGACTCCACATCCTTTAGGAAATTCATGCTAATACAAAGCCTATTATTCTATCACCTTTCTAAGTTTGTAAGAGCAATATTTAAAATCCGTCCCTATTTGTCCCCCCAATCATTTTAGGCTTTGTCCAGATTTTTTGCTGTAAGAAGTTGAGAGGTATGGGGAGAATTTATTCCATAATCTCAGAAGATGTGCAAAGTATCTTTCATATGTTTTGTATTACTGTTATTTATTTTTAGTGTTACATCCATGAACTGTACTGTGGTGGTGGTGCTGCGGTAGCATTGTCGCCTCACAGTAAGACATTGTCCTGTTCGATTCTCAGCTAGAGCATCTTCTGTGTCGAGACATGCGTGAATGGGCGTACCTTCGTTGAAGGTTGTGCATCAGGGCCAGCAACTCAGCACATAAAAATCTACTGCCAATCATTAGCGGACCGGAGTTCTGCTGTGGCAACCCCTAACCGGGAAAAGCCAAAAGACACAACAACATCCATGAACTGGTATTAGAGCCCAATTGTTTTGATATTCATGGTACTTAAGAAGTTTGTGAAAGGAGGAGTATTGGAATACTTGTCAAAGAAGGAATATTGGAATGCCGCTTGAGTAAATCAATTATTGCTCTTTTGGTGGATGCAAACCATTCGAATGAAAGCAGGAGGTTTCAGATTAAGAATGGCAGTAGAAATGTCTTAAATAACAGATGAGAAATCCACTGAATTTTTATGTATCGGTGATTATCTTTTAACCATTTGTGATATCATGTAGACCTATTGAAGTCATCTAAACTATAAACAAGAAACCAATATTTGTACTCTTTAAACAAGATCAAATCTTGAGATTTAAATAAAAAGGTTTGGACAAAAAAAAAGTCTGGTTTGCAAGGTCATGGAACGTATCATCATGGAACTCCTAAACAAAGACATCGGTAACCTCCAAACTCTGGATCTCACCCAGTTCGGGTTTATGAAAGGCAGATCATGCCTCCTGAACCTGATAACTTCTTTGAGGCAGTCACCAAAGCCGTAGATGAGGGTAAGGTGGTTCACACAGCCTATCTTGACCTCGCCAAGGCTTTCAACACCATCCCCCATTCTGGAATTATAACTAAACTAGGTATAAATCCCTACATCACAAGATGGGTTGCCAACTGGCTCACTGGCGGAACCCACACTGTAAAAGTTGCAGACTCCAAATCTGACCTCAAACCAGTGACAAGTGGAGTACCACAGGGTTCTGTCCTGGGACCTCTCCTGTTTGGTATCTACTTCTCTGAAGTACAGGCTAACATAGAAGGCCTCTAGCTAACAAAGTTCGCAGATGACTGCAAACTAGGAGCCATAGTCAAGTCCATCCTACAGAAGGGCCTCGCTGAGACAGATGCCTGGTGTCAGAGCCATGGCCTTAAGCTCAATGCCAAAAAGTGCAGTGTCATCCCCTTTGGTAAAAACTCTGTACCCATAAACTACCACATAGGCAGCAATCTACTTAACACCAACTGTGTGTTAAGAGACCTTGGGACCTAGGTGGACAGTAGTCTCTCCTTTGATAGTCACATTGTCACAATTGTCAGGAAGTCCTTCTACGTGGCACACCACATCATAAAAGGGTTCTCATCCAGGAAAAAAGAGGGCATTGTTCCCCTCTACTTGACTCTCATTAGACCCATTATAGAGTACAACGCCCCTTTTTAGAATGTACATCTGCAGCAGCTGGAAAGGCCACAGAAGTACCTCACATAGAGGATTACTGGCCTCAAACAAATTCCCTACACTGACTGTCTCAAAAAACTCCAGCTTTACTCCGTAGCATATTGCCTACTCCGGGGTGATCTCTGCCTAACATATAAAGCTATGTCAAACCCAGAGCTGTTGGACATGCTACACCTAAAGAAATCCCAGTCCCTCCGAACTACACACTCTAGGGACCTAAATCTTGTCACCACAATAAACAGGACATGTGGAGGGATAGATTCCTGCCCAAGAGACCTCCCATACTCTGGAACAGGCTACCCATCTATGTCAAGGAAAGTTGATGAGTGGACACCCCGGGTATCACTTCTGTGTCTCTGCTCAACAGTGGCACAGGAAAATAACTTTCTTGGGTGGTGTAAGCCAGGGAACCTTGTTGGCTAGGCTTACGTAGGCCGTTGGGCCAACAGCCTAGTACCTACCTTCGAACCTATGAACCTATGACAGTAACAGTCACATAACTAAAATAAACATTATTGTGGGGGTAGTATGCACAAAAGAAATAAGCATAAATAATAATTAGAAAGAAAAGTATACATACAGGTAAGTACTAGGCTAGCTGTCCTAATAAACCTTTTTTTTTAAGCCTAACTAATTTCCCTCAGTAAGGATCAATCCCTGTACCTCTTGTCTGTGAAGTACATTCCTTAACAAATATGCCAGTTTCCATCCCAAAGACATCACTACCAAGTCTCGAATCCATAATGCTGTGTACTACCATGAGAGCAACGTACCACTACACCAAATTATTAATAATAACATATGTATTAATTTATGAGCATAAAAAAGTAGTAAAATAATATAGTATAAATAAATACATAATTATAAGTATAAACACTCAAGTAGTGTGCAATGCAAAAGATAGACACTGTCACTACACAAGGTGATAATCCAGCTCAGAATATGACATCCTATTGAGGATTAGCTGATTACTTTGTACTGAATCCCTCAGAAGGGGCGTCAATACAACATAACATTCATGAAACCCCCATAATGTGCACTCCTGACCCCTTGCAATGTTATGCTTACAGTTACTATTCATGCCAAGTACACAGAACATAGCTAGAAAGAGATCATATTACTGAATCTTTATTAGGGGTCTAATATCTGACTGGTCTTAAAGTCTCTTAAGAACATATCTCTCAAATGTCCAGAATGTTACCTTATATGTTCAGTCTGTTCCTCATAAAATTTGTATTTTTTGGATAAAATACCAAGGACTAAAGTCACTGAATTGTGACAGACTTTTGTGTTTTAGACTTGAAATACCTCAGAAAATATATAATAATTAAAATCCTGTTATTCTACCAAATGTCTCTGTAAGTGCAACATTTTAAAAGTTGTCCCTATTTTGGGGGGTTTGCCCCCCCCCCCCCATTATTTTTGTCTTTGATCAGAATTATTGCGCTAAGAGGTCATGAGGTATGTGAGTCAGACATATCCCTCAACATCTAAGTACAAGAAATCTGGACAAAGCTATAAGCTCTGGGAGGGGGGCAAAGGCCCAAATTCAGGGATACATTTTAAATATTGCTCTTATAAAGTTAGAACATAGCTAGAATAATAGGGTTTGCATTATCAATCATTTAAATTATATAATATCTGAAAATCAAATATATTTCATTAGTCAATGACTTCAGTCCTCAATAATTTGCCAGAAAGCCCAAAAATAAGAGGCACAAATCTGGACAGTTGAGAAGTATGCAGTCCAGAAATTTTTCACTTTCTAGTGTGTTCCTTTGTCGGTGATGTTACATAACTTATTCCTACCACTGACTTTGAAACTTAAACCTTTGCACTCAAGGGTTTAGTTGCAAGTATATCAGAAACTAAGTAATGGTTTAGCACTCATTCTGCTGTACATTTTGTAAACATATTTATTTATTTTTGTTTTCCAGCGTAGAGCACTGATCTCAATAAACCATTTTCAAATTCAGCTTGGAAGCTGTATCTGATTAAGTGACCTGTTCAGAGTCACATATGGATGGTGCAGTGGTGCGCTGTCACCTCACAGCAAGAGGTTCTTTGGTTTGATTCTCGTCTGGGGTGCCTTTTGTGTGGAGTCTGCATGTCCTCCCTGCATTTGTGTGGGTTTCCTCCTGGTGCTCCGGTTTCCTCCCACGTTAGAAAGACATGCATCTGGAGTGTTTCTCCCCAGGCCTCCGCTGAAAATTGGCTTAGTTCCAAGTCGGACTTTCCCGGTTAACAAATGTTAAATAAAAATAAAAAATAAACATAGCTAGCCAATGGAGGCTGAAAGAATCAAACCTTGCACCTCTGGACCACAGGAAATTGCTCATTAACAGTTCCTTAATGCTGTAAGGAAACTGCCAGACAACATAAAAATTGAAAGCAAGTGTAACTTTTTACTTTTATCATCAAGTCCCCAGCAAATTACATGTTATACTATGACAATGACATTATTAACTGTAGGCAATATACTTTCTTGGTTACCAGCATTATAATTAACTTTTGCCATAACAGAATATACAATAGCTAAGGTTTAAGGAAAGCAGAACATGTTACATTGTCTTTGGCAACAGTATTAAAACAGTACAAGCCTCAGAAGAAAGTACAGTAGTGAACACATTTCCAGGAACAGTTATAGCTGCTTGTCATGTGGACATCAGCTTAATACCATTTTAGGGGCTGGGTGGAAAATCAGGCTTACATGTGTGTACCTACAACTGGATGGCTGTCATTTTAATACGCTCTTCTTTGCAGATGTGTTATGGTTCACTTTTTAATGTTTCTGGTTCAACTTTAGATGCACTTAAACAATAAATTCCTGCTTTCTTCTCTACAGTAGAAATCCGCTGCATTAAATTGTTACTGAATCATATAGGCAGCCTTAGCTGAGTGAATAGAAATAGCAATCGACATGAAAGAGGTGCAAAAGAACAAATTCAAAGGTAACTGACAAAAGGAACAAAATCAAGACGTAACTATCGCCAGAGTTCTAATACAGCATAGCATGAGTACTGGTGTGATGCATCGTATCACATGCTCCCTACTGCTCTTATATGTCTGACACTCCTCAGTGAGTCATGGCTTGGAAGACATCTTAATTCAGCTATTATATATATATATATATATATATATATGTATATATATATATATATATATATATATATATATATATATATATATATATATCATTGATGGAAACCAGCATTTATGCAAATCATTCATTCGTAATCATTCCTGATTTGAAGATGGAGGTAGGTCCATGTGCATATGGATACCCTCCCAACACACACATACACAGTGTGCAACATTTTAGGTACATATGCAAACAAGAAGGAAAGAACTATTTATTTATTTTATTTATATGACATTTGTTTACTGGGAAAGTCCGACTGGACTAGGAAGTGTCCATTTTCAGTGGAGGCCTGAGGAGAAAAGCTCCACAATCACGATCTTTCAGAAATCAAGTACAGATATTTTAAATCACAAAGTTTCATGTTGCACTACAAATCATAAGTGTGAAAAAATGTAATGAAAATAAAATATCGAAAATACGTTTCTTAGTGAAGTGCAATGAAAAACAATAACATGAGTTGGAAAAATATGTGAGGAAAAACTCAATAGTCATATTATTTGTCACATAGAGTAGTATGTGATAAAACAGACTTGAAACAATTATACTAAGATATTTTCAAGAGATTTAAGAGATTAGAGACAGTGAGGGGATATTGAGAGATGTCTTAGTATGCTAGATGGTAGTCATATTATGATTATAGAAGGAAGGAAGAAAGAAGGATGGCGAGATGGAGATTATAAGAAGAGATGAGTTCATATTATGGCTATAGAAGGAAGAATGATGGAGAGGAGAACATTATAAAAAGAGTGTAGCTTAAGTGAGTAGGGAGAAAGAGACACAGGCAGAAGAAAGATCTGCACAGATGAACTGGATAAGGTAAGGTAGTATAAAGGACAAAAGAAGGAGTGGAGTAGGAGGCTAGAGAGGGTTGTAAAGTATGATTTGGGTTGAAGGGGGTGAGTGAAGTATAATAAGTAAGTTCAGACAGGATTGGCACAGGAAGAGGTCCACGATTTTGTAAAGTATTCTTCTAGGGAGCATTTAAAGGTGGGTAGGTTAGAAATAGTTCTAGTGGTTAGAGGTAAGAAGCTCAATTTTGTTTGCTACTGAATATGAGTATAGGCTTTGTCCAAGGGATTTACTCAGCTGATTTATGGAGAGAATTTGTTTGTTTTCTGATCTAATAGTTCTTTTAGGGAAATATATGTTGATTAATGGGGTAAGAGCTGGGCAGGCTAATGGTTTGTATAGGATTTTATGTATTGTTATAAGGTGAATGTAAGAGAGGTGGAGGGAGAGATCCAGCCAGCTAGGGGTATTCAGGGCTTTACAGTGATGGGCTAAAGGAAGATGAATTAGTAACAAACTTGGCAATTTTGTTGCAGCAGCTTTCAAGTTTGTTTTTATGGAGGATTGTAAATTGATTGGAATTAGTGCTCCATAGAGTAGGGAAGGCAGAATGTAAGTTTTGGCTAGAATAATTTTTCTGGGTGTGCTCAGAAAATGTTTGCTTCTGTAAAGCATGCCTAGTTGTTGATGTTTTTTTATATTGCTTTGGATGTGTGAAGCAAAATTTTAGATTATCATCTACTATGACTCCTAATAGCTTGGTATGGTGGAATAATTTAACTTCAGTGCCATTTGCTGAGAAGATTTTGAAAGATGTTCTGTTAGGAGTATGACTTTTTGGGGTAAAGAGGAGGAGTTTAGTTTTCTTGGGGTTAAGTAGGAGTTGTGCCCTTGTTAAGTCAGGTTTCAATGGAGATGACAGCTTGAGTGCTTTCTTGGGGGTAACTTAAAGTGTTGGACGAGCAGATGATGTCAGAATCATCTGCATATCGATTCAAGCTGCCTTCAGAAGAAGATGAATGTAGGCTATTGACAAAACTATTGAACAGAAGGGGGCCAAGGATGGATCTTTGTGGGACTCCTGTGGAAGTGAGAAGGCATGCAAAGATGGATCCTTTCCATTTTACAGCTTGTAACCTGTTGTCAAGGTATCAAGAGAACCACTGAAGAGATGGAGATGACAGATCCAGGGTGGATAGCTGATTGAGGAGTTTACTGTGAGAGACCATGCCAAAGGCTTTTGACAGGTCTACAAATACTGCAAATATAAGTTTATTAGAGTTGTGAGCTTTATTGGCCATGTCTGTAAATTATAGTAATGCAGTGGAGGTGTTGTGGTCTGGCCAAAATACAAGTTAGATATTGGTAATTAGATTATTTTGTAAGAGACAGTAGAGAAATTATTGTACGCATCTTTCAAGGATTTTACAAAGTGGAGACAGGATGCCAATGGGATGGGAATTTGTAATATCAGTGGAATTACCTCCTTTATGTAACTGATTAATATGGGCCATTTTCCATAAGTTAAGGACACAGGATTCTGTTTTTTTTTTTTAAAACAAGAAACATCTTTATTAAATTATCATGTATGACATAGGTCATGTTACATTTATATAAATGACAATAAACCGTAGTGACACAATCTAAGCTGCAAACATTATACTTTCCAAACCGTGGAACAGAGCTGTAGCTGCAAACATGATACATCATTTTTAACATATCCAGTCATTGTTAGTCAACCATTATATAGATCATTCAAATCCTGCCTTCTTTTAAACTTTGTTCGTCCTCTTTCCCATTTCTTACTATGTAATTTGCTCCTACCCACTTCTAAAGACCTCAGTTCCAGTTGTTTTATCTCTGTTACTATCTTCACGACTTCTAGTAAAGTTGGTCTAGACTTTGATTTCTATTTCCTAGTTTTTGCTTTTTGGCAGCCACCATAACTAGACTCAGCAAGGCCTTACTATATCTAAGCAATTCTGGGTTTGTATCATAGCTCAAAAAAATAATTTTCCTAGTCACTCCAACTTGCTCACCCAGCATCTCCAAGGATTCTCTTATCAATCTATTAATACAAATGCTGATTCGGTATGCTATTGCATCTGCAGCTAGATTTAGGTATTTAGGTGAAGGTTGTCAGCTGAGGATGAACAAGGTTTTAGATTATGTGAAAGCTTTTTGGTGAGAGTTATGGAAACTGATTGAAAGGTGAAGTGGGTGGATTTATCTATATGTGCATTGGAGAGATTGCAGTTAGGTGAGTTTTGTGAAGGAAATGTGCAGGGGTCTAAGGTAGGGGAAGTTAGCTGTATGTAAGGGAATATGTTGGGTGAGTCTGAAGTTAAGTTGGCTATGCATTCTATAAGCATGTATTAAAATAGGTAGCTGTTTGAAGAGGGGGAGTGTGTAGGTATGGGCTGGGATCCTTTTTTGTACCTAGGCTGATGACAGAGGATATGGAGGACCAGAATGTTTTAGAGTTGGTTTTATGGCTATTTTGTAGATGTCTATATAATAATACTATTTTGTAGCTGTCTATATAATGACTTTTTATATCTATTAACTTGGTTTCGTAGCTGTCTGAATATTTGCCAGTTTTTGTCATTTTTATTCTTTTGCCACTTAATCCATGCTTTGTGTCTGTCTTTTATAAATAGTGTACATTGGTTGGTGAGTCATGGGGTACTGCTGTTTTTAATTCTTTTTGTACTCTATGGGCCTCAGGTGTTAAGAATATTTAGAAATGCTACACTGAAGTATTCAACTATTTCATTTAATGGCATTCTTTTTAGGATGGACCAGTTAGCTGCTTTCAGAGCTTCAGGGAAAGACTCCTTGAGGAAACTTAAGAGATTCCTGGTAGTTTTGAGCTTATGTTCCTTTGTTAGTTCTGTAATACTCCTGCAGGTATAAGCTGGCAGGTGGTCACTTTGTGTATCAAGGAGTGTACCTGAGGAAGTAAATTAGATTGGTCAATAACCAGGATCCCGTCCAGGATAGATTATTGGGAGTTATTTTTGCCATATCTTGTTTGGTATATTAATAGATTGAGCAAATTCAAAGAGGTTCATGCTATTGACTGATAGATTTGTGGATAAGGACTGCCAGTCAATGTTTGCATCATCCAGGAGGATAATTTCATCTGTGATTGTATCTCCCATCCAGGATCATATGCTTTCAAATACTGGAATGTTCTGTCCTGGGGATATATAGCACAGTAATGCATATGATCTTGGCTGTATTACATTTTAGGAATGAGATGAGGATTTCTGGTTCTCCAAAATTTGGGATTGTGCCGGTAGAGGGAGTTACTATGAGCTTATTTGGGAAGATTACAGCTGTTCCACCTGCTTTTTTATGTGTTCTGTCAAGTCTTATAATATTATAACCAGGATTAGTATTTCAGCCTCTTTTATTTCAGGCTTTAGCCATGTCTGTGCTGTGGCTAGAGTATCTGGGTTGTGTTGGGTCATCCAGGCATGACAATCTGTGCTTTAGTTGCATATGCTTTTAATGTTTAGAGTGACTATTTTTAAACTTTTAGGGTGTATTATTTTGTTTGGGGTTTGACTGGGACCTGGGTTGGGATGGATGTCACCACATTGATGTATGGTGGTTGTGACAATGTGAGGTACTGCCATTTGCACCAGGGAGAATAGGGCAGTGCATGTGTGGCATATTCCAGCATAGTTAGCTGGAGTTTTATAAATAGTTTTGCAACTAATTTTCTGTCATTTGACTATCACGCGGATGTAAAAAATGAATCCATGGTGTTATTATAACTGATTAAATGTCTAGGTTTAAACAAATACTGCAACAGATCTTAGAGAGGCTCTGAGTCTGTACTCTACCAGAGTCAAGTGATCAGATGTGATGTCATTCTATAACCAGGACTGAAGGGATGGAACTCACAGATCAGCTTGTTTTATTTTGTTTTTTTTTGGAACCTGATATAAAAGCCTATGACAGTTATCCTAGTTAGTTCAGTTAGATCAGTGTTAAGTTGGAAGAACTTCACTTTGCCTTGTGGATGTAAGCAACTCAGCATCTAGTCTTGCCTTGCTGTATTAATTATGTTAGATAGGAAACAGTTCTTCTTTAGACAGTCAGGAATTACAGTGAGATTAGTTAAGTATTGTTTTTAAACATTTGCTTGAATCTGTCCAACTGTGTTATTTGTATTTCTCCTGTGATTGAAAATTTGATGTTTACTGCACTTAAATAGTTAATATTCTCATGTTTTCTATTTTACTACTTATTATTAAATATTGTTATACCTTTCATTGTGGCTGGCCTTTGAGAGATTGCTTTTAACATCTTGAGAGTACGTCTGCTTGTTCTAGTGACCCCTTGGCCACTCCAAAAGCCTTGCTGCTTGGGTTACACTCTACCATTTATGTTAGTATTGATTTTACTCAGTATAGCTGGATACCCTTGTAAGAGCCTGACAGTCACTGGCTGGTGGCAGCATTATTACCTTACTGTCTGAGCATAAAAGGGCACAGGTAGTAAATCTGTGCCAGCGTTTCCCTGGAGTGTGTGTATGTGGTAAAATCAAATACCCAAGTGTGGGTGTGTCAGTCACTTGAAACTGCTCTTGGGGGGAAATTGTGCTTGATGCAGAGACCTGCATTTGAAATTACTGTGGAAATCCATCCCTGTTTTAGTGATGGTCTCTCACCAGTGTTAGTGGTGAGGATTGAGGCTTCTTGATTGCTGACCCGGGGTAGATAGGGCACATCACAGTGGTGAAATATGGTTTCTTTATTATGGCATTTTTAGCAGAAATGGCTATAAGTATTACCTTGACATCATGACTAATATTTTTTAGTATTTTGGGGTTACAGCAGTGGGATGGTGTTATGGAAAATAAGCTTGAAGTAATTTTTGAGTAGCTAATGGGAAGATGGTTTATAGGTGAGGATGACGTAATGGTTGCGGTGTGGTTATTTATTATTACTACTGGGGGGAATGTTAAGAATGAGAGGAGGAGGATGAATATGGTGATACAGGAGGAAAACAGCATGGTTGGTGTTATAAAAACTTTATAGTATGGTGTGGTGAGGTAATGGGACTGATAGTGTCTAGGGTAGGTAGGTTTTGATGGGGATGGAGGAAAGTTAGATTTGTGAAGGAATTTACAACAGAAATGGGTGGAGATGGCATAATAAGAACATTTTGTGATTTGATAGTGCAGTTAGGAACAGGACAGAAAGATGAGTAGGTGAGGTCTAAATGTAGATTAGTTGAGGGGGTGGTGGGAATTGGGGCAGGGTAGGGGAGTGAAGCCCAAGTGTAGGGAGGGCTGAACAGAGTGGGTTGGCCCACAGTGGAGTAACTATCAGGAAAATAACCTGTTAAACTGCAACAGGACAGAAGGTAAGACAAGTTCTGATAATTTTAAAGGCAGTAAGACATACTGCTAGATTGCTGATAACATACACCTAAGTATTGCAGTGACTTTGGCTTAAAGTGAGGCTAGAGTAGTGGGGAAGCAACTGAGATAAGGGGAGGACTAATCAAGTATTCAATGGACTGCAGTTACTCACCCCTTACAGATGGTTTACCACCAAATAAAGTCAGTGAGGTAGAATATTTACAAATACAAAGACAAGGACTTTGAACTCTAAATATCTCATGTAAGTCACAGCATTTAATTTTACTGTTGATGGCTTTTATTGCCTTTCCAGGGAAATTTTACATTGGTAGAGTAAAAATGCTAATGTATAGGTTTAGCTTCACTTTCAGCAGTATAAGGCCTGTAGGTGGGGGTGAAGGCTACCCTCCAACCAGTTCAACACTATAGTATAGAATACACTGATGCAGAAGCGAGGGAAAACAATTACGTTTAGATTTATTCTTGTAAACTGCCTTACATAGATTTTAAATGAATGCATTGCTTCTTTCGTACTTATGCAACTGAAGGCGGAATTCAGATGTAGAAGTTTCTTTGGCAGTGTAATTGTGTTAACTTTTGCAGCAGCAGTAGTCAGACATACTATGTACTGGGAGAGAGAGAGAAACAGACAGAGATTGAACAGTTAGCATGTTTGATGGTTGAACTGGATAGAAAAAGTACTATCTATGCTCTGCTGCATTAAGTAGCATTTGGCCAACATAAGTAGTGCACTATATCTCACAGTTGTGCATTTCTGCATTAGAGCATTTAAACAGTAAAATAAGGAAGCTAACAGGAGATATATCTAGGTGTGCAAGTTTGGGATTACTACAATGGAGATTTCCACAGTTTAGAAGGACAGCTGGAAAATAAGGTAGCTAACAAGAAATATAGTCTAGTATTCATGTTTGGGATTACTGAGATAGAGGTTTACATATTTTAGAAAGACTGGTAGAACATTTATTTCAGTTAGTTCCCACTCTTTGCTACACAGCATATAGTCTGTAAGTGAGACGTTTAAGCACATTAGAATAAGCTGCTTGTCTGTTTAAAATATACGAAAAAAAAAGTAGACAGTGACCTAACTCTTCACAAACGGAATGGTCTAATATTATTAAGAATTGACAAAACTGGCCAGTAACGGTGCTGTTCATAAAACATAAAATCAGGTACTACAGGTTAACTCTGCAGTAGAAGCCAATAGAAAATATGTAAATATATATGCTACGTAGCAGCAGCAGAGAAAATAAATAACATTTAGTCAGATGGCAAAACAGTACAAACTTAGGTGCTATAACTTTGCAGGTGATAAAGCAATAATGAGGTGCTATCCCTGAATCCTACAGTAAAAAGCTTTACCACCCCACTAAAACCACACACCACACCTTTTGCTTTAAAATTATGTCTAGCAACAATGCATTCATCGAAACAGTCCCTTCCACCAAGCTACTCGGTGTTATTATATATCAAAATCTGAGACTTGTCCTACACATTGCCCAAACAATAAAAAAGTTCATAAGAAACTAGGTACCTTATACTGATTCAGAAATTATCTGACCAATGAGTCCAAAACCATCACTGCTAGGATTCATCTTCTATCAGCAGTACTGTGTGCATCACCTGTTCTTACTGACCTTTACAAATCTGACCTAGCCAAGCTAACCAACTGCTACAACAAGATAGCAAAATTTGCCACATACACCCCTCATAGAACACACCACTGCCAGGCCCTAAAACTACTATCTTGGTAAGAATTACCCAACCAACTCACCCTCACGCAGCTCTCTATGGCTCACCAAATATGCTTTGACCCTGAAAAGACAACTGCCCTACAAGGCCTCCTAATCCCTCACTCAAACTTTCGACCATTAAGATACACCAACAAAGCACTAATAGACGTAAGCAGAATTAAAAAAACAGCTCTGGAGATTCCCTATATTCCTTTTACATTGCAAAACTGTGGAATGCCTTGCCCTTTGACAACAGAACTGCAGCTAATTTAAGAAACATCAAGCATCTCATTAAGACCCACCTCATCAATTCCTGGATATGCACCTTTACCGATCAAGGTTAACCATAACACTTTTCTCTTCTCCATCACTTAATCTAAACTAACATTCCCACCCAGCTACTCTCCGATCCCCCTCCCCACAGCCCATAAATCTGACTCCATAAGTCAGAAGTTGAACTTAGTTTTTCTCTCTAAAATAAAACACTTCCTATTTTCATAATGTAATCTGCCTTTGTTCCTCATACTTCATGTGATTTTCCATAATCATACTGCATCAAGCTTTTCTGTAACCCTTTCATCTTAAAACAATGCAACTATCCTACTTTCCACTGCTAGCATCTTACTAAAATGTACTCAGAATGTACTTACATTGTAATTGACTGCTTGTCTAAATGCTGCGATAGTCCTGTGTAAATGCTGCCATTATCTTGTACAAAACCAAGAGCTGTCTTTAGACAGAACATCAGTAATGTATACTGTTTATGAGTTTTTGTTTCTTATCTTAATCAGTTTCTGTTTTTATTAATACCAGTGTAATACACTCTGTACTAACAATGGAACTTTTCTCCCTGGGCCTCCACCAAAAAAGGGCAACTTGCCCAGTCGGACTTTCCTGGTAAACAAATGTAAAATAAAACAAATAAAAATAAATAAAATAAATAAATAAAAGCTAGCAGAAATTTACTAATATATTTGATACACATTAACAGCATGAAAAGAAGGGTCTATATTACAATGTCGAACTCACAGGAGTCCGAACGTTGTAATATCGAACCCAAATGTTCGAAATCTGAAAATAGCGAAGCCACAGCACACCAATTTTTTTCCCAGGGGAAAAAAAAAAATCGGTGGACCGTTTTCGAGGCTTTGCTATTTCCTCCACTGTGGTGCTATCTCGGAGTTGATGTATTTAAGTAGGGGGTGTGGGGGGCACAGCCCCCCCAAATTGGGGTGTGTGGGGTGAAGCCCCCCCCCACATTAGTACAAGTTTAAAGTGTACGTGTTTTTTTTTTGTACCGGAACAGCGATTTTTTCCCTGGGAAAAAAAAGCGCTGTTCTGTGTTATTGTAATCCTTGCGTTTCAAACTTTATGGTTCAATGTTACATTGTTCGAACTCCTGTGAGTTCGACGATGTAATATAGACCCAAAAGGACAACACTTAGTATGACACAGTAGAAAAAAAAATAGGTTCTACCACTGAATCCTAGAACAAAAAGCCAATTGAAACTTGCTGATATATTTGCTAGACATTTACAGCAGAAATACAAAAACTCGTACACAGCTTGTAACACAGTAAACGCTTATATGTAATTGTTTCTTTTACTAGGTCAAAACAGAGCTCAGAACTATGGATAAACTCCAAAGGGAGTACAGACGTAAAAGGCATAGATCAATATTAGCACATTTTCAATACATGTGTACTAAAGTAAAGAAACAGGTTTAAGGAGAGAAATCTGAACTGAATAAAAGTACCAGAAAGTTTCCATTCCACATGAAAAACAAACTTACAGTAATGATGATGATGATTGTTGCTAGGAGATTTTTTGTTTTTTACCTATCTGCACCTTAAACTAGGTACTAACCATTGTTCTGTTAGTGAATATTACCAGAAACTCTGCATTACTTTGCAATGTGACCTACATATATAGGCAGTCAAAATACATTGCCACTATCTGTGCATTCCTCGGGGTAAAAGATTTACTTTACATTATAATACATGTACATCATATATGATCTACAGTGGTCACAGAACTCAGTCTTTATTTAAAACAAATCCACAGACCAATCCATCTACCTTATTAACAAATAATATAAATACAAAGTGAATTCAGGCTCAATGACCCCTAAAATGGAATTTGCCATGTTTCAGAAATAGAATCTAAACAATATGTTTTCTGTGAAAGGAACATTAATTTACACAGGACTGTCTGAAATAAATTCCATTCAGTTGACTTGTGCTACATAAAGTGACAAAATACCTTGACTGATGCGTAGTGGCTCTGTATTTCAACACATAATTGAATGTTGTTTTCTGAGGGAAAACTATCTGAAATGGCATTTAGTTAAAAACATTCAGAAAGTCAATGTTTCATATAGTGGACAAAGCTCCCTAGAACTCCTTAACATGGGTTCCCATGGATGCAAACTTATTTATAAATCAGCTCTGAGTTGACACATCCTGAGAAAAGTTAATGTACAAAGTCTCTGAAATACAGCAACTTAAATGTATGTCATTTCAGCTCATTTCTTTTAAGGAAATTGCTTTTTGCGCTCCACATAGCAGCATTACTACATTAGTATAGGTTCAGAGACATAACTATAATAATGGTTATAACTAGATGTAATCACTACTTCTGTTTATCACTATTTATGGAGCATTTGTGAAATAAGAAATGCTTTGAAATGCCTCTGAAGTTTCAGAACTTTGATTACCAGTCTGTGAAAATGATAAATACAGCTATGAGCTAGTAAAAGGGTTTGCAAGCAAATACTCTTTTTACAAAATGCAATTGTTTACATCATGTTTCACCACTACCACTTCTTTAAGCATGTTATAACTGTGGCAGCATTCATTTTTCAGCTCATGCCTTAATGTGTTTTTTCATCAGTGAAGTTTATTTCACAGACTCTGTAGTAAATCTTTTTTAGTGCGGGAGCTGAACATTTGCTTTGACCTGTGTCATGAGTCTGTCTTAAGGCAATGTGAATATCTGGTATAGATGCATTAAAGTATAACAGATTTATGGAGTTTATATTGTATTTTGGGAACTTGGGCCTCTGTTATATCTTGATTCAGTACTTTGTTCTGTTTTCCTGAACAACAAAATTCTATGTTCACAATTTCCAGGATTAATTGCCTAGCTCACTAATGTCATACTTTTAAGCCTAGACAGGAAATGCTCAGCTTTATTATGTCAGTGGTTATCACCCATTTCTGTTTGTATTGCATGTTACCTCCTAGTATTTTCAAATTACAAATTTATGGCAGTCCATTGGTCTGTTTGTCTATTGATCTGCTTAACTGTCTGTCTCCCCCCCCCTCTCTCTCTCTCTGTCTGTCTGTGTGTCTTTCTCTCTCTCTCTTTCTACCTCACTTCAAATTTGGTCCTACCCCGAGGGCAGACCTTCAGCTGCCATGTTTGCAAGTACTTGCTAGCAAGAGATTATGCTGAATAAATGAATCCACTAGCAAAACTATGAGATATGAGCAGTAAACAGACATACAAAAGCAAGAGGAACCCTCTGTGGGAAACATAAAACATAAGCTTGGTGAGTCAGCTATAAGTATAATGTTTTTGCTCAGACACAGCATAGTTAAGAGCAAGCATTGTGCTGGATTGAACCACCTCCTGAAATGTTTCTGTTAGTTTGAGGCACCCTTAACAGCTATGAAGGGTAGTACAGAGCCTCAGAGTTGGGTATTACTTCTACTGCCAACGAATTGTTTTCTTTTTATGTTTTACAGCTGCTATTTTTCATTTCACATTTATTGCTTTCGCATCACCTATTAACATTAATACCACAGAGTTACACAGTAAAACCATTTCATAAGGGATACAGTTTCAATATCTCAAAGGTTATATAAGAGTTACAAACGCTCTTATCATTTTCATAATCACTGCTAGTATTTTCAAATATGCAAGAAATAATAACATATATAAATAGAAACATTTGCAGGCCTAATAACTTCTAGCTGGATGAATAAGTATGTTTATTTCTATTTTTCTCAAAAAGATTTTCATTGGTTGTAATATCATAGTGCAAAATAAATAAATAAATAAAAACAGAAAAGCAAAAATTATACATATCTGGAAGTAACGTCATGGTACAATTCATGCTACTGTTTGCAGTTCTTGTATAAGATTATAATACAACATTTGTTTTACTTAAAAACATTTTACTAATTACTGAACTATGAAATAACTATATTCAATACGTGCATGTTCTCCATAACTATAATTTACATTTTCCATAAAACATAAAATCATTCAGTCATTAGATACAGTGCTTATTTGTCTATGCAATTTTTCCTTACATTTATTCGCTAGTTTTGAAGGATGGAGGTAATGCCATGCTATATTCTAGACTTAAGTAAATAATTTGTGTTTCAGAGCATATTGTAAATATTTATTGTATCTCCAGCTCTGTGGCCCTGACGGTGACTCAGACAAGATGAGTTTGATTAGTGGCCCAGGTACTGACTGAGAAGGGAACAGAGGGGTGGAATGGTGCAGCAATTGTAGGGTTGGCCTTTCTGGAAAGGAGGGAAGATGGAGCATTTGCCAGCAACTTGACACCAACTCCCCCCACAGTGCTGTGAGGCATAAGCGGCTGGAGATAACTGATGTTATATGTGGTGATGGGCATGATGATGGCAGCTCCACCCACATAAGGAATATAAAAAAAAATGGCAGTATGGAAAGATGCATGTGATGCTGCATATGTTTCCACTCTGCATCTCCACTTCCCTTCCCAATCCATGAGCAGCCTAGATGGTCACAGCCCTAGTGCTAGTACCATGGACACTAAATTAGAAGCAATTGGCATAATATTGAGCAGCTGATGATCAGCTGGAAGGGGCACAAATCGGAAGAGAATGTATACATAGATAATGAGACAGCCAGATAGATAGAGAGATAGAAAGATAGAGAGATAGAGAGATAGATAGAGAGATAGAGATAGATAGATAGATAGATAGATAGATAGATAGATAGATAGATAGATAGATAGATAGATAGATAGATAGAGAGCTAG
Source organism: Protopterus annectens (assembly GCF_019279795.1). NCBI lineage: Eukaryota > Metazoa > Chordata > Ceratodontiformes > Protopteridae > Protopterus > Protopterus annectens. The sequence goes on along the minus strand of NC_056726.1, from coordinate 1,786,561,945 downwards.
ATAGAGAGCTAGATAGATAGATAGAGAGATAGATAGAGAGATAGATAGAGAGATAGAGAAATAGAGAGATAGAGAGATAGAGATAGAGATAGATAGATAGATAGATAGATAGATAGATAGATAGAGATAGATAGATAGATAGATAGATAGATAGATAGATAGATAGATAGAGAGATAGATAGAGAGATAGAGAGATAGATAGAGAGATAGAGAGATAGATAGAGAGATAGATAGATAGAGAGATAGATAGAGAGATAGATAGATAGAGAGAGATAGATAGAGAGATAGACAGAGAGATAGATAGATAGAGAGATAGATAGATAGAGAGATAGATAGAGAGATAGATAGAGAGAGATAGAGAGATAGATAGATAGATAGATAGATAGATAGAGAGATAGATAGATAGATAGATAGATAGATAGATAGATAGATATAGAGAGATAGAGAGATAGATAGAGAGATAGAGAGATAGAGAGATATATAGATAGAGAGATAGATAGATAGATAGATAGATAGATAGATAGATAGATAGAGAGAGAGATATTGATTCTTTTAAACTTTTAAAATGGGAAGGATGTTTATAATTAACTTGGAGCTTTTCCCTGGGCCTCAACTGCAAAATGGCTTGTGTGCCCAGTCAGACTCTCCCGGTAAACAAATGTCAATAAATACCCTTATTCACCCTGCATTTCAGTACATTTTTATATGTCTTATCTTAAATCCAAACTTGGCTTTTTACTATGAACCACATCTCAGCAAGCTGTGGATGCAAGTCATATAATCTCATCCTTAATGGGGTGCCAATTATCAGAGTACACCCTACACACACACACACACACACACACACACACACACACACACACACACACACACACACATACACACTCACTCTCACACAGCACACCTGTCTACAGAAAATTTAAATGGTCACCAATTCAACTTCTGCATGTTTTAGTGATGGAGAAACCACAGCACTCCATCAAAATGCATGCAGACAGAGTGAAGACATGCTAACTGCCTAGAACTAAACCAAAAATTCTCCTGTGGTATTGGCATAGGTTCTGGCTACCCTGCATCACTGCACTGAATACATCTGATAATCAGAGAATGAATGAACGATTATATAACATAGTGATCTCATACCTGTTAACATAAGTGCTTGCCTCTTATTATTATATTATATTATATATAATAATGTAACATATACACTCTATACACACTGAGCAGAGTGGATAAGAGTTGTTGACCGCAGCTGTCAGCTGAGATATATAAGTATCCTGTTTTTTTTTATTATTTATACAGATTATTGTTTTTAACAATTAATATATAGCACTTTTATTGTCTGCTTTTTAGTCTTCGAGTGTATTTTATTGCTATTAACTAATCTGCAATTAGACTATGGTAAGGATACTACAGGTAGGTTGGATATGGGATTTCGTCCCAATAGTGTATATGTACCCCAATTACATCCATTATTAGATGTGTTTTCCAGACTTGTTGAGGAAGATATACATTCATATTTTGAGACTGGAATTAGACCCAGGTATACATCTAATTTAAATTTTCATCAGGGACAAGCTTTAAATACTTTAAGGACAGACACATCCATTGTTATTAGGCCAGCTGACAAAGGAGGCCCCATTGTAGTAATGGATACTAGTGGCTACAACGATATTATGTGTGACCTCTTAAATGATGAGATTTTTTACTTACGAGCTAATATAGCTATGGTTACTGAGATGGTATTTAGTGTTTATAACATGTTGGATGATTTATTGCTTACAGGGTTAGTCTCAACTGATTTATATAATTATTTGAAAGTCTGTAACCCATGATTACCCATTATACAAGGCCTCCCCAAGGTGCATAAATCGTTGTTGAGACCACCCATGAGACCTATAGTTGCAGGCCAGGGGTGGCTCACAGAACCCATGTCTGTCTATATTGAATATTTTGCTCGACCTTTAGTAGAAGCAGTCCCACATATACTCAGAGATAGTAAACAATTTTTAATTGAATTATATGATTATTTGAAACAGCTTGGTGATTTACATGAGTATATACTAGTGACTCTTGATGTAGTGAGCTTATTTACTGTGATTCCGAATGACATAGGGATAACATACATGCAGCGGTTTTTAAAAGTACACTCTTCTTATACTGATGAGAGGATAGACATGTTATGTTTATTTATGGAGACTACACTGCATAACAATGTATTTATGTTTGGTGAGTCTATCTTTTTACAAAGAGATGGCATAGCTATGGGCACTCCGTGTGCCAATAGCTACGCCAACATGATTATGGCATATTGGGAAGAGGATTTCCTTTTTCAGACTAATAAATTTAAGGAGAAGGTGGAGTTTTATAAGAGGTTTGTGGATGACCTCTTTTTTATATGGCAAGGGGATGTTGAGTGCCTGTTGTTGTTTGTGGAGGAGATTAATATTTCCACTAGCTTTTTGAAGTTCACTCTCTCCTACTCAAAGGACTCTATTTCCTTTTTAGATGTTGCTATGAATAGATTACCCTGTGGTCTTTTAAATACATCCATACACAGGAAGCTGTGTTACAAGAACACTCTGTTACACCGTCAGAGTATGCACCCCAAGTATGTGTTTGATAATGTTTTGAAGGCAGGGGTGTAGCTAGGATTTTCAAATTTGTACTGACAGCTCTCAAACTGCTACCCCCCTCCCTAGCCAAGCTATGGCCATTCTCGTAATTCACGGTTCGCTCTTTTAGTGTCGATGAAGAGGCATTCGCTGTAATGCCTCTTCAGTAATATAATGTAAATTCACTCAAACTCGGTTCCTTGAATTGAAAATTAACCTGAAATGTCAGTTCTTTGAAAAATGGAGCATGGTAGTTGGGGTAGAGACTTTATGCTTTTGTTTTCTGTAACTAAGGTACAGGTTTTGAGCTTGAGTAAATTACTAACAATCTGCTACCACTAACTAGGATGTTTCATTCACACACACACCCCTACCTACCTCTTAGTGCAAGAAATATGGACAAAGCCTAAAATAAACAGGGACAGATATTAAATGATGTTCTCGTGAACTTAGAAAGTTGCTAGAATAACAGGATTTGTGCTAGTATGAATTTTTCTAAAGGACATGAAGTCTGAAGCTCAAATGTCTGTCATTATTTAGCAACTTCAGCCTTCAATGATTTTCTAGAAAATCACAAAATTTATGAGGAACAGACAAAAATATGGGGCAAAAATCTGGACATTCTGCAAAATGTGGACAGTTGAGAGGTATGCTACCACACACACACACACACACACACACACACACACACACACACACACACACACACACACACAAACAACACCTCTCAACCTCTTACAGCAACAAACTCATAAATAAAACTGAGGCAAAGGCCCAAAAATAAGGACATTTTTTAAATATTGCTCTTATAAACTTAGAAAGATAATAGAATAGTAGTAGGTCTTGCATCAGTACGAATTTTCTGAAAGGTATGAAATCTGAAACTGAAATGTCTGCATTATTTTCTAACTTCAATCTTTAACAATTTGCCACTAATTTGCCAGAAAACTGCAATTTTATGAAAAACGGATCAAAAATGTGATGCAAAAATATAAAATTGCCAGACAATACAGCTGGGAACCTGTCAAAGGAGGGACACCATTTTAATATGAGCACAGTTAACTTAGAGCAGCTGACAAAATTAAAGAATCTACATGCATTTCTGAAATAAAAGTAATGTATAACTCTGATCATTACAGTTATTTATAAAAGTAAAGTAAACACTCTATGTTTTCTTCCAAAATTGATATTTTGTGGTGGGATCATTAGGGGAAGAGCAACATTTTGAGCCAAAATCAGGGACAGTTGAGGTTTGGCTATGCCTAATTCTATAAAGCAATTTATTTGCATGTACCTCTCAACCTGTTAATGCAATAAATCTGGACAAGGCCAAATATATTGAGGGAACATATAAACAGTACTAAAAATTGCTCTTGTATAAACTGGGACAGTTGATAGAACAGATCTTATTTTAGCATGCATTTTTCTGAAGGTTATAAAGTCTGAAACTAGTGTCATTATTTAGTGACTTAATTCCTAAATCATTTGCCAGAAAACCACAAATTGAGGAACAAACCAAAAATAAGAAGAAAAAAATCTATTCATTCTTTGAAAATCTGGACAGTTGGGAGGTATAGTTCAGCTGGGGCTGTCTAAGTTCGCCGCCCTTCCCCTCACAAAACCATGGTCGAATGGAGCCTCCCCCTGCAGCCATTCCAATGATCCATTACTTTGCTATTTCACTCCATTTACCATAAACACTAATGTGCATACTGATTTACTTCTATGATGATTTGAACTTCATTTGAAAGTTTTATTTTGCATTTTACAGCACAAACACTAAGACATCTGCTAAACAAACTTGGCATTAAAACTTCTCTGCCCTTGAAACTCACATTCATTGAAACAACATTAAAACCCACATTCAAAGAAAAATACATTTACCCGTGGCAGATAAAAATACTTCTGGGCTGCTTTTAAATCATAGGCCCCTTGCATATGAAACATACATGTGCTCTTTGATACACCTTCCTATTGCTTTGAACATTTTTCCAGTAAACAATGAAACAAAACTGCCCAATTCAGAACATTTCCATCATAAAAGTCTAGTCAAACTTTTATAGTCCACCATTATCAGTAAATAATATGCACAATCTCTGAAGTAGTAAAAAAGTCATCTAAATAATTCCACGTTAAATAAATCTAACTAATGAAGAGGTTGCTGCTAGCAATCACCTTTATATTTCATGACTTCACCGAAAAATAAAGTGTCTGATGTCCCTGAGGAATAAATTGCCTAAATTATATTAATAATAAGCTAGTAATATTGCAATAGGAAATGGATGGCAAACTGATAACAGGCTCATAGTTAGTGTCTTAACTTTCAGTACAGCAGCATTCACCCCTTATGGGAGTAGAACCAACAACCTTCTGCATTAAAAGCAAGTACACAACATTTTGTGCTACTAGCAATGTGATCCGACTTAGCATAATCAGCACTAAACTTCTCTTCCCCTGCAGCTCTCAGCTCCTTGTAAAATCTACGCAATACTCAACTACATTTCAACTTCGCAGCACAAGAAGTCTGGAAAAAGCCAAATTTATTGGGGTGGGTCAAAAGGGCAAAAAAAAGGAACACATTAAACACTGCTTGTATAATCTTGGAAAGCTGCTAGAATAAAATGCTGTGTTACCATCATACATTTTACTGCCAAGGTTACTGTGCAAAATAGTCAGAACATACCACTATGCCAAATCACCTGCTTTGTGAAAGAGAGGAAGACTGAAACTTAAAGGGCTATCATTTAATGAATTCAGTTCTCACCATAGCTGTCAACCTCTTAGCACAAAACACCTGGACAAACCCAGTAATGAGGGAATACAGCCCTCAAACATATTCAGTGAATTCAGTTCTTGCCATAGCTGTCAACCTTAGCACAAAAAACCTGGACAAAGCCAATAACAGGGTATTACAGTCCCAAAAATAAGGACAAATTTCAAATAGTCATAAACTTAAAAAATTGCTATAAAAAAGGTTGTGTTAGTATATATTTATTGCTAGAATAAAACATTGTTTTACTATGTCACAAACACAGGGATAAGATGCAGACTCCACACAGAAGGCACCCCAGCCAAGAATCAAACCAGAAAACCTATAGCTGTGAGGCAACAATACTGCCACTGCACCATCAAATATGTAAGGAAGTAAATATTCAGAAACCTGAAGTCTAAATTTAAATGCCTGTCAATTTGTTAATCAGGACAGTCTGACTTGGAACAAAAAAAAAAAAAAAACAATTCTCAGCAGAGGCCCAGGAAAAAGTAATGCAGACAGGTCTTTGTAACATGGGAGGACACAAAAGCAAACCCACACAAACACAGGGAGAAGATACAGACCCCCCCCCCACAAAGAAGGCACCCCAGCCAAGAACCAAACCCAAGAACCTACAGCTGTGAGACATCAATGCTACGTTGCTACCACTGCACCATCAAATTTCAAGCATTGCAATATTTAAAAACCACAGATACGATACAGATATTGATCAGATCAAATATGAGGCAAAAATCTGCAATTTTTTTACAAATGGTGGTGGGTAGAGAATTCAGGTCTTTAACACCTGCATACAAGGTACAGGGTTCAAGCCTGAGGTATTCCCTACCACACCACCAGTACATCCCACCTGGGGCATTTACACACACACGCACACACAATTACTCACTCGCCACTCCTCTTCTGGTCTTCCGAAACTCCTCTCCTGCTCTGGTCTTCCGAAACTCACCAGCCCTTCTAAATAGTCTCCAAAACAATCCTCTCCCGCTCTGGTCTTCCAAACCTTCTAAATAGTCTCCAAAACAATCCTCTCCCCCTCGTGTAATGGCTAAATAGTCCATAACGCTAATCCTTTCCCGCTCGTGTAACGGCTGGAAATACATGCGTGGTGAGCTCTCAGCCGACTGGCTGACGTCATCGTGCAGTAAAGCGTGAAAAACAAACATTTAAAAAGCTACCCCCCCTTCTAAATAAGTTGTACTGAAATCAGTACAGTGCGTATGCCTCCTGACATCCCTGTTTGAAGGGACAACTAATGAGAGCCTCAAGACTTAACCCTAGTGATGGAGGTTATCAGGAAGAGTTGAACAAGTTAAGGAATATGTTCCTTGAGAGAGGCTACACTGATCAAGTGTTCGATTATATGGTGCGGGATGTGTATGCCCTTAGATCCACTACAGCTAAACCTTATTTCTCTGAAGGAGTAGTGAGAACTGAAGATAGGAGTACTGAAGTAGCAGAGGTGTTGAGAGCTCCCCTATTTTATACTATGGATGCAGTACACATTAGGAATTCTCTTACTAAATACTGGGAGATACTTAAATTAGATCATGAACTAAGTGAATTAGTTGACCCGGAACCTAGGGTTGTGTATAAGAATAAACCTAATTTAAGAAGCATGTTATGCTACAAGAAGGTCTCAGGGGAGAGGGTGAAACGTTGTGGTTTTGATTACAACACGATACCTTGTGGCAGGTGCAATCAATGTGCAGCTATAGGTACTGATACTATTTTTGTTAACCCCAGTAGTAAGTTGGTTTATGAATTTAATACAGGGACGAACTGCATGAGTAAAAATGTTGTCTATCTAGCTAGGTGCCAAGCCTGTACTTCCTTTTATATAGGAAAAACAAATAGGACCCTGAGGGAGAGAATCAGGGAGCATTTATATCATATCAGACTTGGCACAGAGACTAATGCCCTAGCTAAACATGTTAAGAGTCTAGGAGCTGAACATACTTTTTTATTCTGTGTGATACAGGCAATATCCGAGAGTAGTAGAGGTGGTGATTTGATTAATCATACTCTAGAATGTGAGATGCGATGGATTATTAGGTGCAAGGCAGATAGGCCTCTGGGCCTTAATGATAGGGTTAATATTAAACCCATACTTAGGAAGAGGAGGTGTTTTAGACCCAAGAGATGATTTATGGATAAGTATAGGTATACACCCCTTACTATATGGATATTGCACATTAGATAGGGTTCCATTAGTTATGCATTTTATTGTGTTACTATGAGCTGTTTTATTTATGATTGACACATTTCACGCATTCAAGGGTTTTTTTCCATGTGTAATGGATGTTATGCTTGTGGTAGATGTTTGATGCTAGTCTCTGGTATGTTCATATGAGTGCCTCTGATATTCATTTCCTTATTTTTGTTTTATACATGTATTTTTAATGATTTAATATGTTTTTAAGCATAAATATCAATATATATATATATATATATATATATATTTTTTTTTTTTATGTATAGTATGAGTGTATTTGTGTACACACAATGTTTTAATACCTTTTTTAATGGATGTGAACAGTCACTAGCACTTTATGTAGTTAACAGCTGTTGAATATTTGATTATGTTGTTTTTAACCAGTAGGGTTTAGTTAGCATATATTTAAATTCTTGCAGAACTGTATGTGTTTATACGTCTGAAGAAGCCTGTGGGTGAAAGCTCTAACGTTTTTTAATAAACCAGAATTTGTTCGTTTTCTACTGCACTATTTCGTTATTTTGGAGTGAAGCTGTGTAGCGTATTTTAACATCCTAGAGTGCTGCTGTTTTGTTTGGTGTTACACCTTGGACATTTTTTGTTGGTTTTGGAACCATACTGCCAGAGACCCTGCATCTATTGGTGTGCTCAGTAATCTGAACAAGTAACTGATTTGTCTGCAGTTAAAAGCATACTGTATCTTTATAAATCTTTATCTGTTTGTGGCTTTCTCTAGCGCTACTGGCTGTAGGCTATTTTGTCTAGCTGAAGCCTCTTTAACTTGGCTATATTGTGTTAACAGTCTGCTGAGTGGGGGCTGGTTCTTTTGTGTTCTTGTAAAAAAAAAAAAAAAGTTGTTCTTCTGGTATTTAACCCCTAACTTTTTTAGGGTTTCTGTCTATACACACTGAGCAGAGTGGATAAGAGTTGTTGACCGCAGCTGGCAGCTGAGATATATAAGTATCCTGTTTTTTTTTCGATTATTTATACAGATTATTGTTTTTAACAATTAATATACAGCACTTTTATTGTCTGCTTTTTAGTCTTCAAGTGTATTTTATTGCTATTAACTAATCTGCACAAGTAACCGATTTGTCTGCAGTTAAAAGCATTCTGTATCTTTACAAATCTTTATCTGTTTGTGGCTTTCTCTAGTGCTACTGGCTGTAGGCTATTGTCTCCACCGTCCCGCCCAGTTGGTGTCTTGCTTTTATACTTGGTGGCTTTGCAGTTGCCCAACCCTACTGTAAATCTGATCTGTGACACTCCTCCCAGTCTAGTGTCATTAGCTCATTCTACCTAGTACAGAGAGAACATTTGATAAGGCCTTCTGTTTCTCCTTTTTCCCTTTCAAATAAAAAAAAAAAAAAAAAAAACTTTTTTTTTTTCCTGAACCTCCTTGTGTTCTGACTGTGCTTCTCAAACATTTTGGAAATATAGAGTATATTTCAGAGCATTTATTGTAACTGTAATTGCCTTAATATTGCTACAACTCAAGTGCTCTAGGTTGCAGTACATCTGAAGTGTTTGTGTGTTTTAGCTGCTTTTCTGTATATATAGACGTCTCTGTTTCTTTAACTAAATAAGCTCTGCAAAGTTGTTTTATTGCATTCCTGCCTATATTTCTGAGTTTTGTTGCACTTTTAAAGTTTGTTTTTGCTTAGTTTAACTGGTAGGCTACACACTCAAGTGTGCTAGCCGATATAAAGCATTTACTGTGTTTCTGTACCTAAATTCTGCTACTTTGTAAAAAAAAAAAAATCTTTGTTTCCCGCCTTTACTGAACTAGAATAGTCCAGTCTTCAGGTATTGCTGATCTCTGGGCTGTGTCATAGTTCCTGTGTTGCCCATATCCTTATTTGGATAGGAGGAAGCTTCTTTGTTCACCAGTGAGAGTGGGGAGCTCTGAGCAGCCTATCTGTCCCTTGAGGAGTGGTTCCAGCCCAGTGACCTGTAGCTTATTGGCCATTTTGGGCCATTTCCTATCTCTTTCTAACCCCCTGCTTTAAAGCCAGCTTTAGCACGCTTTTGCGCTTGTAATTTAAAATTTGTCCTGTTTGTTGCATTTACCTGTTGAGGCTACACACTCAAGTGTGCTAGCCTGTGTTACATATTTATTGCATTTTTCTACTGTTTGTTGCAAAAAAGAAAAAAAAATTATCCTTGTTTCCCATCTTTCCTGACCTAGAGTAGTCCAAATACAGGCTTTTGCTGTATTCTGGACTTTTGGAAAGTTCCTGTGTTGCCCATTTCCTTTCTTGGATAAAGGGAGGCTTCTTTGTTCACCAGTGGCAGTGGGGAGCTTAGAGCAGCCTATCTATCCCTGGAGGAGTGTTCCCAGCACACGAATCTGGTAGTCTATTGGCCATTTTGGGCCAATTTCTAGCTCTTTCAAGTCCCCCTGTATAAAACCCGCTTTGGCGTGGTTTGTGCGCTTGTTACTACTCAGCCAAGCTCCTCGTGGTCCTGCAGAGTGGTGCTAGCAGCAGAGAGGCTAAAAGAGCGACTGCTAACCTGATAAAAGTGTTTTTTTCCTGCTACTACCTGGGCGACTGTCCGATCTAGCTAAACTGCAAGTATTTCTGCTTCTTGAACTGTTTTAAACTATTTAAAGTTGTTTTTGCACCTGCACTTTTAAAGTTTGTCCTGTTTATTGCATTTACCTGTTGAGGCTACACACTCAAGTGCGCTAGCCTGTGTTACATATTTATTGCATTTTCCTGCTGTTTGTTGCAAAAAAGAAAAAAAATTTCCTTGTTTCCCATCTTTCCTGACCTAGAGTAGTCCAAATACAGGCTTTGCTGTATTCTGGACTTTTGGAAAGTTCCTGTGTTGCCCATTTCCTTTCTTGGATAAAGGGAGGCTTCTTTGTTCACCAGTGGCAGTGGGGAGCTTGGAGCAGCCTATATATCCCTAGAGGAGTGTTCCCAGCACAAGAATCTGGTAGTCTATTGGCAGCTTTTGGCCAATTTCTAGCTCTTTCAAGTCCCCCTGTATAAAACTCGCTTTAGCGCGGCTTTGAGCGATTTTGCTCATATCGCAGCATCGGGCAGCGCCGCTTAATTGGGTTTAAACCATTCTCGGCTCCACAAAGTCTGCTCTTCACTTTTTCCCTTAGAACTGATCTAGTTCTCATAATAAACACCCTATTCCCACTCTAAAGCCTGGCACTTGCTCACTAAAGCAATTATATAAGTCAGCACTAAAAAATTAAAAGCACTACACCCTCACAAACTCCCCTTGAGTACTGTATTTTGTTCCCCATTGGCCCTTTTTTTCAATTATAAAGGAATTCCCAATACTATTCTAGCATGTCCAAAGGTCAGTTGTCAATCTCCTCTCCGGTCCAGCTGGTGAATCTGGGAATCTTGAGGCAATGTTACAACTGCCTCATGTACACAGACAACCCTCTCCTCCTCCCAACAAATTCCAACACATGTGAGAGATGCAACCATATAGCCAAACTAGAGGCTAAGCTCTCTCAACTCAGTACTGGCGTAACCAGTCAGGAGGAGAAGGATACCACACTCACTACAATTCCAGTCTCACATAGACCTACCATGACAGCAAACCAAACACATAAACACACAAAAACATACTCGGAGGCTCTAAATAAAAATCTGCCTAAGCAGCAGAGACCTCCAAAGCAGACACCCAAGCAACCGCTACCCCAAAACAAAACACGTGCAACACATAGCTCACAAAGCCAGTGTGCCGAACAGTCACAGCCCTTAAGGCTAAACAACACACCTGATACACTTGCAATAGGTGACTCTATCGTCAGGCACACTGACGTCCTGCTCACCAGGCTGAACAAGGAGAAGTTCACGGTGAGCTGCCTGTCGGGTGCTAGGATCTGCCACATAACACAAGCACTCAGGTCACTCCAAGGCAAGTACAAATATGACTCAGTCATTGTCCATGCTGGTGTGAATGACCTGAGACGTACCTCCCTGGACTGCATGAAAGGAGACATAGAGGAGCTCTCTGAGCATGTAGCCCAGGCCGGTATGACCCTGACCTTGAGTAGCATCTTACCCTCACCAAGAATGATGCCACAATATGAAGACAAGATGATCAATTTCAACAATTGGCTTAAGTATTGGTGTCATTCAAAGGGGATCCAATGCCTGTCTGCCTAGGATGACATGCTCGACAAGCCACAATGCTTCGCTAGGGATGGCTTGCACCTGTCACCCCTGGGCTTTCGGATATTGGCAAAGGCTCTTGCCACCCCCATAGTGCCTTTTTTAGGTAAGGCTCAAAAGACAAACCCACCTCCATAGGTATCACAAGGGATAAGAAAGTAAGAGTAATGCTACTCAACGCCAGAAGTCTAAACGCACTCGAAACTCTCCTTAACATGGAGAACATCGATATCTGTGCAGTAACAGAAACCTGGTTCAAGGCTCCCGTGAGCACCCCAGCACTACCAGATTATACCTCATACCATGTCTTTCGGCCCCAAAACTTGGACCGAACCACAAAAGGAGGGGGAGTAACAATATTCGTCAAAGATACCCACAGCTCCAGGTTGATGGCACAGCACAAAGCATCAGAGACTATCCATGTGCAACTAACAGTGGGTTAAACTGCCTTCCAGTTTATAGCCTGCTACAGACCACCCTCCCAAACCCAGGAACCCCACTCGACCTTCCTGAGAACACTGGAAAATATGAAGGTCTCTCCAAACACCATTATATTGGGTGATTTCAACTACCCTAACATAGACTGGGAGCATTACTCTAGCTCCAACACCCTAGCCTGAAGGTTCCTAGAATTTATAAACTCAAATGCTATGGAACAACTTGTTGCCATTCCTACAAGAGGGGAAAACATACTGGACCTGATCATCACCAACATGGGGAATCTATGCTCCAGACCAGAAGTGTATCCCTCACTGGTAAGATCAGACCATAAACTAATCTCACTAGATATTCGCATCCTGACCCCAGCCTCTGCCTAGAAAACCACAGTGAAAAACTTCTCTAAAGCAAATTTCACACTCCTCAAAACTGAGGTGGAATCCTTCAAAGCCCCCGGGCCTGTGGAAAATATGGCCCAGACCGCAGAATCCTTTATAAACGCATTCTATGAACACCTTCAGGAATGCATGGATCATGCAATCCCAAATAAAACCAAGACCCAATCCTCCAAAGTTAGGCGTCCTGTCTGGTGGACTCCAGCCATAAACAAACTATACAATAGAAGGAGGAAGCTACTACATGACAGAGCAAAATCCCAAAAAGGGAAGGCATCTCTGATCAGTATTAGCAAAAAACTACGGGCACTCATAAAATCGTCTAAGGCCAGCTTTGAGAGAAAAATTGCACAGGACACTAAGGATAATCACAAGACTTTCTTTAGTTATGTTAGGAACCTGGGTGGGAATTCCCAGATATGCCCAGAATTAGTCCAAAATGACAAAAAATACACCGAACCTACAGACATTGCCAACATCCTAGCTGACAGGTTCAGCGCAAACTTCTCCCCCCCTTTCCCACCAAAAGGGCAAATATCTATCCCAGCAGAGTGCTGCCCCCCTGACATCTCAGATGCTCAGGTAAGAGCCGCCCTCTCCAAATCAAAAAACACAGCATCAGTGGGACCAGACGGTGTCCCGGGCTGCGTCCTACATGAACTCCAAGAAGAACTAAACCCAAACATAAAACTACTGTTCAATCTCAGCCTTACTACAGGATATGTACCCAAAGAGTGGCGTACAGCAACAGTGGTCCCTCTCCACAAAGGTGGTGGCTCAACGGATCCTGGAAACTATCGCCCCATAAGCCTGACTAGCTTGGTCTGCAAAGTTATGGAAAGGATCATCATGGACCTCATAAATAAAGATATTGGCGACCTACAGACACTGGATCCTACCCAGTTTGGCTTTGTTAAGGGCAGATCTTGCCTCTTAAACCTGGTTGATTTCTTTGAAACAGTCACCAAGGCCATTGACGAGGGGAAGGTGGTCCACACAGCCTACCTGGACCTTGCAAAAGAATTCGATACAATACCCCACTCGGGCATTATAGATAAGCTCACCAGCTTAAATATAAACCCCTATGTCACTAGATGGGTTGCAAACTGGCTCAAGGACAGAACCCACATGGTTAGAATTGCTGGAGCCATGTCAGACTCCAAACCAGTTATAAGTGGCATCCCACAAGGCTCAGTCCTGGGGCCTCTCTTGTTCGGTATATATTTCTCAGAGGTACAGGCTAACATGGAAGGACTGTGGCTGACCAAGTTCGCAGATGACTGCAAACTGGGCGCCATAATCGACTCTCCAGCCAACACAAGCATCCTACAAAAGGGCCTCATAGAAAAAGACAACTGGTGCCAGAGCCATGGCCTCAAGCTAAACGCCAAAAAGTGTATAGTCATCCCCTTTGGCAAAAACAAAGTGCCCACAAATTACCACATAGGTGGTAATCCATTAAGTATGGAAGAAGTAATTAGGGACCTGGGGACCCAAGTTGATAGCAATCTCTCATTTGACAACCACGTGGCCAATGTGGTTAGAAAAACATTTTATATAGCCCATCTAATCATGAAGGGATTCACATCTAGATCAGGGGAGGTCATCGTGCCTCTTTACTCATCCCTCATCAGGCCCATAATTGAGTACAATGCCACTTTTGGGATGTACCTTACCAGACACCTGCAGCAACTGGAAAGACCTCAAAAGTACCTCACCAAGAGGATCAAAGGGCTCAAACAGATGCCATATGCTGCCCGGTTAAAGAAACTCCAGCTCTACTCAGTGGCATACCACCTGCTCAGAGGCGATATGTGCCTGACGTATAAAGCCATGTCCAACCTGGAATTAATGGACATACTGCACCTCAGAAAATCCAAATCCCATCGAGCTACGCGCTCGAGAGACTTGAACCTCAGCACTGAAATAAATAGGACATGCTGGAGGGACAGATTCATAACCCAGAGGCTCCCTTCACTCTGGAATAAAATCCCAGTCCAGGTTAGGCAGAGTCCCTCATTGACTCTCCTCAAGAGGAATCTTGATGAGTGGATGGGAGATCATAGGTTTACCGCGGGTATCACTTCTGTATCACTGTTAGACAGAGGCACAGTATACTAACCTCAAAAAAGGGCATAGCAAAATTAATTTAAAATGGGTGACGAAAGCCAAACACACTCTGGCTAGGCTTATAAATGCCCTAGGGCAGATAGCCTAGTATGAACCTATGAACCTATATCTATCTATCTATATATATATATATATATATATATATATATATATATATATATATATATGCACTCACACACACACATATATATATATATATATATATATATATATATATATATAGATATATATATATACACACACACACACACACACACTCTCACACACACACACACACACACACACACATATATATATATATATATATATATATATATATATATATATATATATATATATATATATATATATATGTATAGGTATAGACAAATACTTGAGAAGAAGCTAGAGATGAGGAGAGAGTCCAACTGGGCATTCCTAGACTTGGAGAAAACATATGACAAGGTCCTAAGAAAGCTGATCTGGGCAGTACTGAGGTGGTTTGAAGTCCAAGAAAGATTAGTAGAATTAGTGCAGGCCATTTGTAAGGACCGAGAGACTCAAGTACGAGCAGTGTTCTGCCTCACAGAGGGGTTCCCAGTGGGAGTGGGTGTACACCAGGGTTCAGCTCTGAGCCCACTACTGTTCATACTGGTAATGGACTACATTAGCAAACAGGTTAGAGGGGACAGATCAACAAATCTGCTGTATGCAGATGATGTGGCATTACAGGCAGACTCTGAGCAAGAACCTCAGCAAAGGATAGGGGAATGGAATGCAAAATTGAAGGCACATGGGATGAAACTAAGTACAGATAAGACAGTGGTAATGGCAGCAAACTGGAGAAATCAGAAGAAGCTGAGAATAGAGATAGAAGGGAAGATAGTGGAAAAGGTAAACAGCTTCAAGTATCTGGGAGGAAAAGTTGAGGAGAACGGTAGTCTGAATGAAGAGGTCAAAGCTAGAGTCAGAGGGGCTGCAGCCAAATGGCATAGAGTATCAGCTGCAGTCTATGACAGAATGCCAAAGAAGCTGAAAAGTAAGGTGTACAAGACAGTGGTGTGACCAGTACTACTGTATGGTACAGAAACCTGGGCAGTAAAGACAGAACAGTTGAAGAAGCTAGAGGTGATAGAAATGAAGTGCCTGAGAAAGGTGGTAGGATGCACACTGCGGGACAGGCAAAGAAATGAGGACATAAGAGCAGAAGCCAAAGTAGCTCCAATTGCTGAAAAGATCAACGAGAACAGATTACGGTGGTTTGGGCACATGTGTAGAAAAGCAGAAGACAATCTGGTGAGGAAGATTTGGGACAGACAGGAAGAAGGTAAGAGGAAGTGAGGATGTCCAGCAAAGAAGTGGATGGATTGTGTGAAAGAAGATCTGCGGCAGTCAGGCATGAGTGTTGAAGAAGGCAGGAGTGTGGCACTGAATCGAGAGAGTTGGTGACAGTTAACATGATACCCCAACCCCATATAGAAAAATGGGAAAAAGGGGGCTGATGATGATGATGATGCTACATATATATAGATAGATAGATAAATATAGATATATGCATATATATTTTGTTGTTTTCACAAATTTTCTCTCTTAAAGAAGAGCAATTAATTATTGCTCCATTTTAAGTGAATCACTTCCTTAGTGGACATGACAGAATTTACTATAAGTCCGTAGTATGCTTGCCTATTTTCTCTACTACTACTACTACTACAGGTTGTTGTCTTCATTTCATGTTCTTTTATGCCACATATTTCCCTCTTCCTTCTTTAACCATGGCTTGGTAAGTAACTAGTGGGCCCATAAATGTGGAGACCTTCTCTAACATCAGTGACCTGAATTTTACTTGTATCTTAGATGCAGAATTACCAGGCTGAAGGTAAAGCAGAGCAGCTGTGGACCTGATCTGCTATTCTGGTGGTGAAGAGGGCTATGTATAACATGACACAGGTAACCTTTCCTAATCATGAACTGGAAATGTGGAATGCTAGTTCAAAGGGGTTTACTTACCAAGGTACTCGTCCAATTAAAGCACATGGCTGTAAGATTTTCTCAGTACATTGAGACAGTAAACCTTAGCTTTCAGATACCAGAACACTGGCTTTCTTGTCTTCCTGCTTACTCCACTCTACCACATACTACAATGTAGCTCTCTAAATGGTGAGGGTCATAATGCAATGGGTTACATGAGATTGAGGCTCTCAACATCAAACAAAGGAATACAAGATACATTACAGGAAATCTGGTAGGCGAGTCTGTAATCAACATTAACAAGGAAGATGAATACACCAAATCTGATAAATATGTATCTAATAAAACAAGTCTTATAACAGGATAACCCAGGACAAGAATAACAATTAATAAATGTACTGCAAACAAACAGGTTAAAAACTCCTGGGCATTAGTTCTACTAGAGGCAAGAAGACTTAACTTTAGTGTGAGCAAGAAAGCACCTGGTTTGATTTATACTTAGGATGATAACTACATTCAATGTTTTGGGTTTTGACTGGCAAGTGGAAAATGACAACATGAAGCAACAGATTTGCCAAAACAGCCTAATATGTATTCATCCCAATTCAACTATTATTATGTTATCACAAAGCACTTTAGTAAATGCATGGAATTCAAACTACAAAATGTTGAATTTAAGCTGGGGAGAAAAACTAAAAGAGTATGCTAAGTGAAATAAACATTACATAGATGAAAAAATCAATTGCTTAATTAATGTGCACATACTAAGATAAAAGAAGTAACAACATCTAAAATCTCATCTGTTAAAATATTAAAACAATCAATACCTGAGTGTAACTATTAGCTTTTTGTAAAAGATACAGTCCTGCACTGCGCCACTCTTGGCATGTGCAACTTTCACTTCTGTATGCCAGGATTTGCCTAAACATGTCAAATAAATTAAATATTGTGCTTACTTCCCCTTTCAAATCCCCAGCTAGGAAGGTTCTGGAAGGGTGCAGAAAAAAATTAATACCATCATCAAACCACAGATAACTGCTTCTTCATCCTCAAACTAAAAATTAAACCCTGGGTTCCCACATTCGTCCTCATCCCTGCTAAATGTTAATGAAGTTACTATTATCTCCGTGCATCATATACGAAGCAGGGTGTAAAATGACCTGTTAAATCTATCAGGACCTCACCCCATTGCCCTAGCTCCTTCATTATTTTAACTTATTTATCATTGTTGAGTAACTAAGCTCCAATGAACCAATGACCATTTTTCCACAAAGATATGGGCAGTTCTAGAAATAGTTCATAACTTAGACTACCCAACACCTTGTGCTGAATTTCAGAATTATGGATCAGTCAAGCATAGATAAGCTGTAGTCCTGTTCTAGAAAAATAATAAACCTTATAAGAAACACTTCAGAAATCTTCTGAATTCAGGGCTAAACTCTAGCTGCTAGCTAGAAAGGACTGTATGAAGCAGCCAAAGCTTTGCTTTTCTGTTCAGGAAATAAAACAAAGGATAAGCATCATTTGTGTAACACCTGACAGAAGACAGCACGCTTGTGGGTCTAGCACTACAAAAATGCATGCGTATGTTCATGTGTTTATCTGTGCATGTGTGTGTACTTGTGCAAGCATGCAGGTGTGTTTGTGTATGCTTGTGTGTGTGTGTGTGTGTGTGTGTGTGTGTGTGTGTGTGTGTGTGTGTGTGTGTGTGTGTGTGTGCGCATGTATATGGGTGTATGCCTGTATGTGTAGCCATGCACTTGTATGAATGCATATGTGCGTGTGTGTGTGTGTGCAGACATATATGTGTGTGTGTGTGTGTGTGTGTGTGTGTGCGCGTGTGTGTGTGTGTGTGTGTGTGTGTGTGTGTGTGTGTGTGTGTGTGTGTGTGTGTGTGTGTGTGTGTGTGTGTGTGTGTGTGTGTGTGTGTGTGTGTGTGTGTGTGTTTGTGAGACAGAGAGATACAGAGAGATGTAACATGGTTATGTAGCGGAATGACCACAACATGTATACTAATTTCTCATGCACACCACCATATCTCAAGATAGAAATTTTGTTCTGGTCTGTAGACTGAACAGCACTATGTCTATCAGTCATGTCTCACATACTCCACCCAGTCTTACCCCATATGAGAAACATCCGAACAGGAGCTCACCCTGGGTTCTTTGATCCAAACTTTAATGAGTCAATGGGGTATCAGAATCATGCTGAAGTTGCATTATCTTTGGTGCTTGCTAGAATTCCTTTGGTCTGCGTTATCCCCCCCCCCACTCCCCCAACAGTCAGCAGTTACAGAAGGCCTGTAATATGGAGCCAAACAACAGCATATGTTTCAAAACACTCACACATTGGCTACAGTGTATGCAAACCGAAGTTTTTGTTCTTCCTTCTATGCTACTGAATCATTACATCTGCCCCCCACCCCCCACATACACATCTCCCCAGCCTATCTCATACTCTGGAGCAGGCTACCCGTCTATGTCAAGCAAAGTTCTTCATTAGCACTCTTCAAGAAAAGTCTTAATGAGTGGATGGGAAATAGGAAATACATCCGAGGATCACTTCTGTGTCTCTGCTCGACAGTGGCAGAAGAAAATAACTTTCTTGGGTGGCGTATGTCAGGGAACCTTGTTGGCTAGGCTTACATAGGCCCTGGGCTGATAGCCTACTACCTACCTATGAACCTATGAACTTATACAGCTAAGGGCAGTCATCAGGATTAGTCCTTTGGGAAGATGATAATCAAGGGTAGTGTGTGTGTAAAACAAATAATGCTGCTCTTGGCATACTTTACTTTATGAATTTCATGTGAGTAAAACTAAAAATTTCAAAAAACTAAGTAAATACGACATATTACTACCCTTATCCAAAGCTCTGAGGAGTAACAACTGCAAGGCCTCAATGAATACATTGTCACTCTGACAATTCTTCTCCATTTTTTGTACTATTGCTCCTTTAATATCTATGCTATTGGCTAATCTTCACCTGCTGAAGAAATGCAGCCATTCAGTAGCATTAGCTGTTCCTGTGGATGAACTGTAAACAGTGATTAACCCAACTATGACAAACTGCAGGGTTTGTTGATTCAACTCAGCAAGCAATTCTCTGCATGCCATGGACAAAAGAACACATACTTCAGAAACCCACAACTACTGTACTGTGACTGACCTCATAAACAGTTGAATCTCCTTAGCAGATGGGAGCAAGACGATATAGCAGGAAAGCAATTCCATTCACAGCACCGGTTCTTCCTTGGAAAGCTTTAAGAAAGTTGTAGCACATAAAACGGTGATGAAGGTCAAGTGTCTAAAGTGAATGCTCAGTGCTTGGCATTAAGAAAAGGGTAATTTGATAAAAGAAATAAACTGCTGCAGTCTCAGGCATCAAGACAGAGTTAGTATGACTTCCTTAATACCTGTCCTTGCCAGATCCACAGGGGACATTTCCATCACAGTAGGTTACTCCTGCGCCAAGACAGCAAAGGGACAAGATTAGAGTTCATCAATTCACGTTGTTTGTAAGACACTGAAAACACAATGCTGACAAAGAAACTGCAAAGCAAATTTAATTACATAAACAGGATTTGACATCTAAAACTGGCACGTACTCCCAAGTGGAGCAGACTGCCTGTCATTTTAGAAATTAATTAGAAATCCTAAAGACATGACATAGTCCACGGTCTGTGTACTCCAGAGGCAGCATACACACTTTAAGTTTGCACCAGGGATGGGATGAAGGGCAATGACTTATTGAATGTATGTTGCATTGTTGTGGCACTGTATAAAATTCAGAAATAATCTGAAGTTAAAATGCCTCTCAGTTCTTGAACAGAAGCCATAGTCTTTCCAAAGCTCTAATTTGTGGGGGAAAAGGGAGACATTTTTGATGTCATAAAGTCTTCTTAAGTTGCCTGCACTATTTTCCTGGACCATTAGCAATGTACCATGCTACATTCAAGAAACCCATAGGCTGGGAGCAAGAACAGTCCCCCAATTGCATCATATGCTATAACTGCTGCTTGGCAGTGCAATGTAGCTATCAAGGTACTACGCACTGAAGAGGCTGCAAGTAGGCACCAATGCACATCAGGTGACACTGAGGCTGACACATTCCATTCCTCGCTCAGAGTATGTTTAAGGGAAGACTCAATGGAAACATTTGGATAAAGTGGCATGACACTCTATTATACCCTAAACTAAAAGGACTAAACGAAGTCTGATGCAAGTGATAGTAGAGAATGCACAAGATTGCCTTAGTAATGGGACATTGATCCTTTTTTTTATTCTATTCATTTGTTAACCTGATGATCCTACTTAATACGAGTGCTTATTTTCAGGGATGCCCTGGGGGTTCTGTGTTAAGTGACTCACTCCGAGTTATAAACCAGGCAAATGGAGACAGAGGAGATCAAACAAACCTAGGACTACATGAGGAAGCTAATTAGCAACTTCAGCCTTAATCATTTCACTTTTTTCTGATTCAGCACACCCTTCAAGAGTGGTAAAGATCTACATATGAAAAATGTCAAGCTAATTTGGGTCCTGAATAAACCAATTAAGCACATAATTATAGATTTAATGGGATATAAGTACCACCACTCTTCATTAATGATAAGCTGCAGGTCCAGCTTGTTAGTAGCCAATCCCCCCCCCCCCCCCAGTCTGTGTAAGAATAGTTTTATTCATGCAACATACGTCCCTGAATTCAGTCACTGTCCTCAGTATTACTGCATCTTCAGGAAGACAATGCCAGCCTGACTTACCACTCCTTCAGAGACAAAACTTCCATGTATCTCTCCATAGCAATCCAAGTGGCATATTCAAACTGTATCCATCTATCCTGGCATTTGAGCACCCCTCTTCTCTCTTCTTTTAATATACTGTACTGACATGAGCCATATAGGTTTACATGAGGTACTTCATTTCAGTTCGTCCATTTCCTTTCCTCTCGAACATACAAATTAAACTCTGTCACTTTTATCTGAACTACTTCTAGCCTGTGTGGTATTAGACATCAGCTTTCTTTTTCTCATTTTGTAGATAGGGTTGTGGTGTCACATCAACAGAGACATCACCTTGAACCAATATCATTTTTACAGATCACACACACACATGTGCACTCACACCTACTGATAATTTACAGTGCCCGATCCATCTACTGTATGTCTTTGGAATGTGGGAGAAAACTACATGTCCAGAAGTACAGATGTCATTGTTCTCCTTCACTCAGTCCTCATTAGACCAGTCATGAAATACTATGCCCCCTTTGGCATGCATCTGTTTGGACACAGGCAATCGCTAGAATGCCCACAGAGATACCTTACTCATAGGATACAAGGCCTAAAACACATGTCCTACATGGACCGACTCAAAGACCTGCCACTATACTTGATATCCTACAGACTGCTAAGACGTGACCTGTGTCCAGCCTACAAGGCATCATCTCACCCATTACTGATGGATTTTTTGTACAACTGCAAGGCAAATGGCATCAGAAATACTTGGCCTATGGTTCTAAACCTTGTCTGCAACATCAACAGGATGGTTTGAAAGGACAAATATATCTCAAAGAGGATACCACTGTTTTGAAACAAACTCCCCATACACATAAAACAAAGTTGATTCCTGTCAATATTGAAGCACAACTTTGATCTAATGGTAAGAAATTGAAAAATTTTCCCAGACTGCCCCCTGTACTACTAATGGGCGGAGGTAGTTCTTAAATGCTTTATTCCATGCATGGGTCAAGTAATCTATGGTATGATCCAATTAATATATAATTGTTGATCATGGGATGGATAAGACCAATCTCTAACCAAATAGGATAGGTTAATTTGATCACAAAAAGGAAAACTGGCTAGGCTTAAAATGGCCTGCAAGGGCAGATAGCCTAGTATTTACCTATGAACCTATGAATCGGAGCACCTGGACAAAACTAATATCAGCACAGGGAAATCAAACAGACTCCACAAAGAATACACCCCAGCTAAGAATCAATCCAGAGGACCTCTTGCTGTGAGGTGACAATGCTACCCACAACATTCCATCATCTGTTTAAATTATTACATAGAACAAGGTCTCAACACCTGCACAGAGTACTATACATGGGATCTTACCAGCTATTTAGAAGAATAACAGTAATTATTTTCTGGTTTTGTATTGCTGCTGTTCCTATATTCTACTAGCCTTCTTTGCTCTTTGCTCACACATCTTGCCCACTTTTAGATCACTATGACATGAGTGCTCCAGCTCCCTTTATCTTTCTACTGTTTTGTTCCCTTCCCCACATACTCGTCTAGTTTCCTTTTTCCCCAAATGCATTGAATAGCAGGCTGTTAAATGCCCATTAATATAATGATCCCTGAAATGAAACTTTAGAAAAGAGGATAAAAGAAAAAGAAAAGTAATAGGCAAAGTATTCCTGAGCTGCATGTTGCATATTTCGGACCATATAGTTTCTGATTTAAGAAGAAAGCTTCAAATAATCCCATCATTTGTATGTATTTTACAGCTTACACAGTTACAAAAAATTACAGATTCTCATGGCAGATAAAGAAGTCTTTGTCCAACAAATGTGTAATTTTCCTACTTACTGGATAAGCTGCCAAACCAATATGTTCACCTGATCAAAAGAATGGCCTTACGCCTGTTCTATCCATTCTAGAATTCCCTTTCTGTTTTACACCCTACAACTGGAACACTAAGAATAACTGCATTTAGTTTAATGTCACTAATCAAAACATAGTCACTCCCAAGATCACAAAATATAAAAAGGACTTTTCTAGGGCTGCAAACCACCTTACACTCCCAAGAATTATCTATATCTCTATCTATAGCTATATCTAGAGTGACCTTCACCTAGAGCCAATGTATACATATTATATACTGTATGCATGCATTTGGTCGGCCGGTGGATGGCCAACCGGAAAATGTTCGAAAGCAGTGCGGTGACCACATAATTGCAAATGCAATTATGTCGAACCGCAAAACATCCCCCCCTTTTTGACCCATGCTAGCGCTTGTTTAGGTGGTAGAGTGGTCGGGAATGTCGAATTCGGAATGTTTTATGACATTCCGACCATTCGACACATAGAAATTTGACATTTAGGTTCGGAAAAAACGGAGTTCGCAAGTTGGTCGTGTGACCAAATGCATGTATTCCATTATATACATATACCTGGCTCCCTAATGTTTTTTCAAGACTCATAACTGCAAGCCCCAAAATTAAGGGAAAAAGGATGAAAATGTAGGAGAACAGTACTCCTTTTAAAGATATTTTTTCATAGGTTTCATAGGATGGTACTAGGCTATCGGCCCTAAGGCCTATACAAGCCTAGCCATAACAATTCCCTGGCTATTTCTTCCCACAGTATTTACTTCTCTGGACCCCTGTCTAGCAGGGCGACTGATATTCTATCTCCCACTCAATCATCAAGGTTCCTTTTGAAGACAGCCAAAGAGGCACTCTGCTTGACATGTGTGGGCAGTCTATTCCAGTGTCTGGGGAGTCTCTGGGTCAGAAACCTATCCCTCCAGCATGTTTTGTTCATTGTGATGACAAGGTTTAGATCCCTGGAGCATGTGTCTCTGAGGGATTGGGATTTCTTTAAGTGTAGCATGTCCAACAGCTTTGGGTTTGACATGGCCTTGTATATTAAGCAGAGATCACCTCTGAGCAGATGATATGCGACAGAGTATAGGTGGCGTTTTTTTAGACGGTCAGTATAGGGCATCTGCTTTAAGCCTGTGATTCTTTTAGTGAGGTATTTCTGCAGCCTTTCCAGTTGTTGCAGATGTCTTAAGAGGTACATACCAAATGGGGCATTGCATTCTATAATGCGTCTAATGAGGGAAGAGTACAGTGGGACAATGACCTCCTTTTTTCTGGATGAAAAGCCCTTAGTGATGAGGTGTGCCAAAAAGAAGGATTTCCTGACTGTTGTGGCGATGTGGTTATTGAAGGTGAGACCACTGTCCACCTGTGTCCCTAAGTCTCTTATCACATTTTCGGTGTTTAGTGTACTGCCACCTATGTGGTAATTCATAGGTACATGTTTTTTCCCAAAGGGGATAACTATATATTTCCTGGCACTGAGCTTGAGCCCATGGCTCTGGTACCAAGCATCTGTTTCTATAATGCCCTTTTGTAGAATATCCACATCATCTGGGGATTCAATAATGGCTCTGTGTTTGCAATCATCTGCGAACTTTGTTAGACAGAGTCCCTTAGTGTTGGCCTGTACTTCAGAGAAATAGATGCCAAACAAGAGTGGTCCCAGGACTGAAACCTGAGGTACTCCACTTATCACTTGTCTGGAGCTGGATTTGGAGTCAGCTATTTTTACAGTGTGGGTTCTGTCAGTAAGCCAGTTGGCAACCCATTGAATGGCGTAGGGATTAATGCCCAGCTTAGTAAGTTTATCTATGATTCCAGAGTGGGGGATGGTGTCGAAGTCCTTGGTGAGGTCCAGATAGGCTGTGTTGACCACTTTACCTTGTCCATGGCTCTGGAGACTGATTCAAAGAAGTCAGTCAGGTTCAGGAGACAAGATTGGCCCTTCATGAACCCAAACTGCCCCAGTGTTTGAAGGTTGCCAATGTCTTTGTTTATAAGTTCAATTATAATACTCTCCATGGCCTTGCAGATCAGGCTCGTCAGACTGATGGGGTGGTAGTTCCTGGGATCCAAGGTGGATCCCACCTTGTGGAGTGGGATAACTGTAGCTGTGCTCCACTCAGTGGGCATGAAGCCTGAGGTGAGGCTATGATTAAACATGACACTTCGGTGAGGTGCCAGTTCATTTTGTAGTTCATGTAGTACACAGCCCGGGATATCATCTGGTCCCATGGATGCTGTATTCTTAGCTTTGGAGAGTGCATTTTTTTACCTGTGTGGCCATTATTTGGCAATCTTTCGGTACTGAGATGGGCCCTTTAGGGAGTGAAAGGGGGGTGAAGTTTGCAGTGAAATGATCTGCCAGGATATTGACAATATCCTTGGGATCAGTATATTTAATGCCATTCTGTTGTAGCTCAGAGCAGATCTGAGCATTGCCATTTAGATTCTTGACATAGTTATAGAATGCCTTGTGGTTGTCTTTGGAATCTTGAAATTTTATTTTTGTAACTAGCTTTGGAGGATTTTATGAGGGATCTCAGCTTCTTACTAAGGCTGGTAAGGGAGTTTTTTGCATCCTGGGATTTTCCTCTTTTCTGCAACAGTTTCCTCCTTTTGTTGTAAAGTTTGTTTATGACAAGGGACCACCAGATTGGCTTCCTTTTTTTGGAGGAGAGTGTCTTGATTCTATGGGGGATGGCACGATTCATGCACGAGTGGATGTGCTTGTACAGTGCCTTACTGTAGGATTCAGCAGTCGAACTTTCAGTTCCCATCTGCATGGATGTCATGAAGTTTGTCACTTCAGACTTGAGTAGCATGAAATTGGCTTTGGAGAAGTTTTTTACGAAGGTTTCATTACTGGGAGGTGGGGGTGGGATGTGGATATCAAGGATGATTAGCTTATGGTCAGATCTGACCAACGAGGGGGTGACCATAGGTGTGGAGCATCGATGTCCCATGTTGGTAATGACCAAGTCTAGGATATTGGAGCCCCTGGTGGGACTAAGGATTAGTTGATCCAGGGCGTTGGAATTTATGAATTCCAATAACTGTTGGGCAAATGTGTTGGCACACGAGTAGTTTTCCCAGTTAATGGCAGGGTAGTTGGAATCACCCAATATTAGGGTGTCTGGTTGTATCTTAATATTTTTCAGTATGTTTAGAAAGGTGTAGTGAGAATCTTGGGGCATGGTGGGGGATCTGTAGCAAGCTACAATTTGGATTGCAGTCTTACCTAGTGTTAGTTGCACCTGGAGAATTTCAGGTGGATTGTGTTGGGCAACTAGCCTGGTGTTGTGAATATCTCTGGTGAATATGGACACTCCTCCATCTTTAGTGTTTCGGTCCTGGTTTGGTGGCTGAAAAGTGTAGTAAGAGTTGTAGCCTGGTATTGCAGGGGTGCTCTCTGGAGCCTTGAACCAGGTCTTGGTTACTGCACATATATCGATGTTCTCCATTTTTAGGAGTGCCTCAAGAGAGTGCATTTTCTGGTTTAGACTTCCAGCATTGAGTAGCATTACCTGTTATGGTGGTGGTTTTGTCCTTTGAACTTTGCCTAAAAAAGGCACTATAGGGGTGGCAAGAGCCTTAACCAGTAACCTGAATCCCAGGGGCAACAGGTGCAGACCATCTCTGGCAAAGCATCGTGGTCTGTCGATCATGCTGTCCCAGGCAGACAGACACTGGATCCCCTTTGAATGACACCAGAAGCTTAGCCAATTGTTGAAGTGAATGATTTTGTTCTTATACTGTGGTATCATTCTGGGCGAAGGCAGGATGCTACTCAGGGCTAGGGTCATACCTGCCTGGGTCACATGATCAGAGAGCTCTTCCATGTCTCTTTTCATGTAGTCCAGGGAGGTACACCTCAAGTCATTCATTCCAACATGGACAATGGCAGAGTCATATTT
Source organism: Protopterus annectens (assembly GCF_019279795.1). Lineage (NCBI taxonomy): Eukaryota > Metazoa > Chordata > Ceratodontiformes > Protopteridae > Protopterus > Protopterus annectens. The sequence continues at coordinate 1,786,534,758 of NC_056726.1, read as the reverse complement.
GTACTTGTTGTGGAGTGACTTGAGTGCATGCGTTATATGGCGGATCCTGGCACCCGACAGGCAGCTGACTGTAATTTTCTCCTTGTTCAGCCTGGTGAGTGGGACATCAGAGTGCCTGACTATAGAGTCACCTATGACTAAAGTGTTGGGTACACTGTCTTGCCTTAGGGTAGCAAGTCTCCCAATACCCCTAATGCATTGATGTGTGGGACAAAGCCTCTCAATGCACTCACCTCAAACTTATATATACCAACTCCAAGACTGCCATATATCAGAAAAATGGAAATACTCCAAGAAATAGCAATCAGACATTTTATTTATTTACTTACTTATTGACATTTGATTTGTAGGAAAGTCCAACTGGACAGAAACCCATTTTCAATAGAGGGTGGGGAGAAATGCTCCAAATTATTACAGCAATAATTTTGCAATCTTTAAAAATCGAACAAAGACATCTGACTTTGGGAAGAGAAAGGAAACGAGGAACATGCATAACTCATTTTCCTACTCTTCTCCAAGTCTAGCCGCCCTGACAAGATGCCAGCATTCTTTTATGTGCAACTCTCTGTGTGTCAATCAAATACAGAGTGAAAACAGTAGGACTCCCCTCTGCAACCTCTTCAGAAAGGCTCTTGTAATAATCAGCCACTACTTATGTTAAAAAATGAATATGATAGTCACTTACACCCTTTGAATTACACTGAGAAGCTTAAATGAGTCTATAATATCATCAATATATATTATTTATTTATTACATTTCTTCACTACAATGTCCAATAGGAAAGATTCAATTTCCAGTGCAGTCCCATGGAGAAAGGTTCCAAGTAATTTATACACACACTGAATACAGTACTTGACCACACCGGTACATTATTTAACACTTAACATGTCGTTAGACAAATTTGTAATGAAAATATGCCATTAATACAAATAATGGTCCTTCTGCCCAATACAAGATTATTAATATAAAAACTATATGAACAGCAATAAGTATAGCAAAAATAACCAAGAAGGTTACATTGCACAAACAACAACAACAAACTAATATATGCTAATCAAAAGCAAAATTATATAAATAGCGTATAAAACAACTCATATTGCTATAGTGACCAATATTAAGATATCCACTATTTATAACAGTGACTACCTTGGTGTTAATTCTGAAAAGTAATTAATTAACTAGGTCTAGTACATGAAGTGCAGGGTTACTCTGATATCCAGAAAAAGACATTTATGCTTACAATTGAGTCACTCATCTTAACCATGTTATTATCTGTTCAAGACATGGATGCTAAGAAATTCACCTTGAGAGCACTTCTACAGAGCAAGACCCAGTCTTAATTGTTAAGCCAGCCTGCATCACTTGTTAAGCTTGGGTATCACATTAGGCAGTTAAATCTGTAAATACTCACCAGTGAACAACAGCAGCAGTATTCAAAACAGATTTCTTTCTGATTTGTTTCTGCCTGTTGTGTGTGCCAGTAATGTGTCCCTGACTGTAACAGAAAAGAATGTGTTACACTGTCTTTCTGACAGTGCTGACTAAGTGCTTTATTGCTTTCAAAGCTGGCAAAATGTAGCATTTTTTTTCAGCAGATAAAGCTCCATGCACTACAATGAATTATGATTGAGCTTCCAATCATAACCCATTATTATGTGTTCTCACCATGGATGCTCTTGAGGTAAATTTTTTGGTATCCATGTCTCAAACACATAATAAGCCTATTATGATCAGTGACCTGCTCATAATCCTCTATAATATTAATCTACAAAAGTATTTCAAAAAAGACAATTGTCATGTATTCTTCAAGACAGCATATATTATGATCTTCTAATCTTTATATAGTTTCTTTTTATAACTGTGTCATATGATCGTTGTGCTCTATTGAAGTGCCTCTGCCCTGTCATAGTATGGTAAAGATGAGCTCTGCAGAACTGCAGATAATAACATCTATGACATCTTACAACATGCCTAAAAAGGATGATAATGTCTTGTTATAATCAGGGGTCAACATTTCTTATTTATCCTAGTATCAAAATGGTCTTCCTTGTTACTTTGACACATGACTTTCTTACCTTTAGATCACCTGATGAGACTATCCTATTCTTTTTCACCTCTGCTATTGCTAGTGTTTCCCTATCCAGCTATGCATTCTTTTTATGGGCTACTGTTTTTACGTGCAATATTTTGAATTTTTGTACTGAAATTAACCTGAATGTAAACTGCTTAGTTTCAGATCACTTCTACAATCCTGACAAACCTTTTGCAGACTCTCTGCATCTTTACTGTACTGACCCTGCTTCATATATTTGTGGAATCAGCAAGAAGCCATAATACAAAAATGACTGATCTCAGTAATAATCCCTGTAGCAACATGTTGATAATCATTCTTGTTTTTTTTTTTTTTTCTTGAATGGCCTTTGCTTAGTATTTATACCCTTTATTCTTTAGGTAGTTCTATGACCTTAAGTCATTTTAATTTATGTTGTAAACTTTTATGTAGCACCATGTCAACTGTCATTCTAAAATTGAAGTAGATAACATGTACTCCTCCTTTCAAATCTACTGCTTCTGAAGTCCAGTCAAAGAACTGAACTAAACTCTCAAGTAACAACATTATAACGAAAGAATCCTTAATGTCTTGGTCACATGTCCACAAGTTTCAAAAAATTCCATAATGTTCATGTAATTAAAATCAAGACTATCACTTTAGAAACTCCCAGCCTCTGTCTTAGTCTCATTCATATGAACAGGAATCATAAATAATGAAATGACTTAAGTATGAAAAAAAACTAAAAGACAGTCAGTATGTGGGGGTATTACATTCCCTGGCACACCCCCATAAGTTGCCACATCCCTGATCTTTAAGTATTCTAATTTTGATATCAATGTATTTTAACATAAGAGTAAAAACTCCAGATGTAAAAGTATTTGAGAAGCAGGGAACTTGCTAATGCTTACTACATTTGCAGCTTCACACAAAGTTTTAATTTGTATTCACAGAATTAAGAAAAAATTACAGTAATGTGCATTATGTTAGGGTCAAGAAGCAGTACCAATTGTGTATCTTGTGAATGCTTTTCTTTCTACAGATTTATGCTTTCACCACCTTTGAAATACAGAGGAATATTGACATGGCATGCATTGCAAAAAGGAAATAAAAATATAAATAACAGGACAAAATGGGAGACCACTATACAGAAATAAGTCTTGTAACATCAGCCACAGGCAATGAACTTCAGTACTTCATTACTCAGAAATATTACTCCACTAAAACAGCATTAGCATGCATCTAAAGGAAGATTAATATCTGTGTTTGAAGGGAAAATCAAATGACACAGTCTGTGTAAACTGAAGCTTGACAAACATTGATTAAAGCTGGGAAATGCATATGGTTATTATTAATACATTTTAGCAGAATGGCCAGATCTTTGCCTTTCAAATGAAGCATATTCTGCCCTGCTTTTGCATTCTAATCAATCACTCTCTCAGTTTTGGTAAAGCCCATTCATTGCCCTCAGGTTACTGTGTTAACATCAGTTCTCTGGTCCAAGTAAAGTCTGAGAAATCCGAGGTGAGGTGTCTGGTAGTCATCAAGGCTGCCAGAGCTGCTATAAACCTCATGCCACTTATGGTCTGCTGGGCCTACATGTCTCCACTGTTGAAGAGTACTGCCCAACTTGGTCTCCATGGGGAAGGAAGATACCCTCATAGCAGAATATTAGGTACTCTGTCCCTCTGATGTTTATGCTTATTTACCCTGACAGCTCTCCATTCTTTCAGGCTCAAACCACAAACCAAAATTAATGATATGAGGCATTTGTCCTGGCTACATGCCATTGAGTCAGTGCTATTCCTGTGTTTTTGTAGATGCATGCAACCATTTCTAATTCTACTGCCAGAAGGGCCTAGTCTTTCAAACACAGCAAGTTCATTCAAACATTGTACAAACATAAAACACATAAAATGCCTTGCAGATGTCTAACTGAATAGAGAATTAAAGGCAGCTACTCAGTGGTGACACAGTACTGGGATAAGGGATGTACTTCATTTTCATTGCTTAAACCAGCAAACCAAAATGCTGATAAGTGGGTTTAAGTCTATGTTAAAAACACATATTTCTTTTACATTACAATTACAGATTAAAAATTGCCCCATAATGCTTTTGTCATATATTCTTAGAAAAAAGAGTTTCCATAAATATACATAGTACTACATTAAAATATGAACATTTCTTATAGGTCAGTGACAGGTATGTTAATCCATCAGAATCTGAATCTATAACATCAGGGATTACAATACTCACATAAGGTGCACCAGAGCTGAGTTATTTTATTTCTTAATTACTCCATGCCACAGATGTAAAGCTATTTTCACCTCAGAAGAGTTCATATTTTCTCTGCTGTTTGTCATAGTCTCTGTTACACCTGTCTTTATTGTCAACCATTTCTCTCTGATTCCTCCCATAACTCTTATGATACTACTAGTGCTGTGTATGTCGGCACCGTGACATCTGACTATTAATGTACCACTAGTGCTGTGTATGTTGACACCGTGACATCTGACTATTAATGTACCACTAGTGCTGTGTATGTTGACACCGTGACATCTGACTATTAATGTACCACTAGTGCTGTGTATGTCGACACCGTGACATCTGACTATTAACGTACCACTAGTGCTGTGTATGTCGACACCGTGACATCTGACTATTAATGTACCACTAGTGCTGTGTTTGTTGACACCGTGACATCTGACTATTAATGTACCACTAGTGTTGTGTATGTTGACAGTGCGATATCTGACTATTAATGTAGCACTAGTGTTGTGCATGTCGACACCGTGACATCTGACTATTAATGCACCACTAGTGCTGTGTATGTTCACAGTATGAGATCTGACTATTAATGTACCACTAGTACTGTGTATGTTGACACCGTGACATCTGACTATTAATGTACAACTAGTGTTGTGTATGTTGACAGTGTGAGATCTGACTATTAATGTACCACTAGTGTTGTGTATGTTGACAGTGTGAGATCTGACTATTAATGTACCACTAGTGCTGTGTATGTCGACACCGTGACATCTGACTATTAATATACCACTAGTGCTGTGTATGTCGACACCGTGACATCTGACTATTAATGTACCACTAGTGTTATGTATGTTGACAGTGTGAGATCTGACTATTAATGTACCACTAGTGATGTGTATGTCGACACTGTGACATCTGACTATTAATGTACAACTAGTGCTGTGTATGTCGACACCATGACATCTGACTATTAATGTACCACTAGTGCTGTGTATGTTCACAGTATGAGATCTAACTATTAATTTACCACTAGTACTGTGTATGTTGACACCGTGACATCTGACTATTAATGTATAACTAGTGCTGTGCATGTTGACAGTGTGAGATCTGACTATTAATGTACCACTAGTGCTGTGTATGTTGACACCGTGACATCTGACTATTAATGTACCACTAGTACTGTGTATGTTGACACCGTGACATCTGACTATTAATGTACCACTAGTGCTGTGTATGTCAACACCGTGACATCTGACTATTAATGTACCACTAGTGCTGTGTATGTCGACACCATGACATCTGACTATTAATGTACCACTAGTGCTGTGTATGTTCACAGTATGAGATCTGACTATTAATGTACCACTAGTGCTGTGTATGTCGACACTGTGACATCTGACTATTAATGTACCACTAGGGCATTGTATGTCGACACCGTGACATCTGACTATTAATGTACCACTAGTGCTGTGTATGTCGACACCATGACATCTGACTGTTAATGAGTGCTGAAGACTGGTTATATGTACTGAGTGTTTCTGACCTAGTGATTTGAAGTTGTCCTTCAAGCAGGATCTTCTTGGATATCAGCACCATGCATTGCTGACAGATCACACAGACAGCCATCATCAGTCAAATCATCTTCCAGAACTAAACATGCCGATTGCTTACAACTATATCTCACTCAGGACAGCTAAGTGGTTATTTACTTTCTTAAAAGTTAAAAGATGACACACAGTACATACTGATTCACTGCACAAGACAAACCCTAGCAACAGTATATTCATTTATTTTTCATATTAAATGGCTACCATACATTCTTCCTAAAAAACACGCTTTCTGTCAATAGAACCAGGGATTACTATTTTCACAAAAGAAGAAGGAATGTAAATTCTAAACATTATGTTCCTTATCTAGTGATGTGTATGTCGACACTGTGACATCTGACTATTAATGTACAACTAGTGCTGTGTATGTCGACACCATGACATCTGACTATTAATGTACCACTAGTGCTGTGTATGTTCACAGTATGAGATCTGACTATTAATTTACCACTAGTACTGTGTATGTTGACACCGTGACATCTGACTATTAATGTATAACTAGTGCTGTGTATGTTGACAGTGTGAGATCTGACTATTAATGTACCACTAGTGTTGTGTATGTTGACAGTGTGAGATCTGACTATTAATGTACCACTAGTGCTGTGTATGTCGACACCGTGACATCTGACTATTAATGTACCACTAGTGCTGTGTATGTCGACACCATGACATCTGACTATTAATGTACCACTAGTGCTGTGTATGTCGACACCGTGACATCTGACTATTAATGTACCACTAGTGCTGTGTATGTTCACAGTATGAGATCTAACTATTAATGTAACACTAGTGCTGTGTATGTCGACACCATGACATCTGACTGTTAATGAGTGCTGAAGACTGGTTATATGTACTGAGTGTTTCTGACCTAGTGATTTGAAGTTGTCCTTCAAGCAGGATCTTCTTGGATATCAGCACCATGCATTGCTGACAGATCACACAGACAGCCATCATCAGTCAAATCATCTTCCAGAACTAAACATGCTGATTGCTTACAACTATATCTCACTCAGGACAGCTAAGTGGTTATTTACTTTCTTAAAAGTTAAAAGATGACACACAGTACATTCTGATTCACTGCACAAGACAAACTCTAGCAACAGTATATTCATTTATTTTTCATATTAAATGGCTACCATACATTCTTCCTAAAAAACACGCTTTCTGTCAATAGAACCAGGGATTACTATTTTCACAAAAGAAGAAGGAATGTAAATTCTAAACATTATGTTCCTTATCTGAAGCACAGATGTCAGTTTCCTCTGTTGTTATGTTGTCATTTTTTATGTTTGTCATCAGCGGAATAGATATATGTATGTGTTTATGCAATAATGCCAGTAGAGGTACATGGATTCCAGCAAGGATGCCTGCTCTTTATGCATGTGCCATGCAAAATATACATTTATGAGAACACAACAACTCTCAACAGCATGAAATCTACAAATCAGCACCAGTAAAAGTCACCTGCACCATAATTCAGTGTGACAGGATCACACTACATCAGGATGCCATGATGTTTGTTACACTTGTTTCTAAAAAATTTGAAAATATTTAGAAGGGAAGATAAAATACTTGTACAATACACATATCCCCATGTTGAGAGATGGCAAATCACAACTGCTTAGAAGGTCATGCAAAGCGAACAAAAAAGAACCCAACTGCTTTGCAGCAAAGAACTGAATGGGGCTGTTTATGCAACAGAGGAAGAAAGACAAGAAAAATATCATGCTTGGATCCCATGTGCCATTCAGCAGATGTTGATATTTCAGGAAAGGCACTGTTTCATTTTACAAGCACACTAGGATGGACACAGCAGGCACCTTCAAATAATTTCTGCACTGACAGCTTGTACACTGTCAGCAATATGCTGGAACAGGTGCCACCTCAACAAAAACTTACACTTAGGAAAGGATGCAGAATAAACAGTAGCTGTTATTATTGCAGGAAATTATCCCAGTCAAAAGTGTTTTATTAATCAAATAATCAATAGACTGTCCCAGCACTCAGACATTTCTCATAAAGGCACATTAAATAATCATTTTAAGTGTACAGTTTAAAACTAGGACTTTGAAAGGATTGTATTGATTTTGGAGAAGTAACCAGATGTCAGTGTTATTGGAGATCTGAAAACAGGCAAGGCTATTATAGTAATAAGTAAATGACAGGTGGATAGTGGGTATCTGAAATTTGACACTTTTCGAGATAATGATTTTCTTTAAAATAATTCTTTTTTCTTATTTATAGTTTGGCAACTGGATAAGATTCACTAGAGACTCATTTTCAAGGATGAACTGCAAACTTTGGACAGTTATTTAATTTGCTCACTATCCAGAACAAACTCAGATCTTTTAGTGTACTAACCTTTGGTACATCTTACGTTTTAGGCTAAAGTTGCAGACTCCTAAATTGTTTAACTTCTTCTGATTTGCCTTAATCGTACATATCACAGGACTCTTACAATCCAGCTTTATTTGACTTCTATATGACTTGTTAACACTTCAATGAAAGTAAAGAAGAGCAATTGAACTAATAAAAAAAGCATTTCCAAGCATATTTACATATTAGCTACTTACATCAGAATACTCATACAAAATAGAGGAGGCAATCCTGAATACATTGCATGTGCAGAAGACAGCATTTTTTAGAAAATATCAAATAATAAAAAACATGAAGCCAGTACTGGGGCACAGAGGAATAAAACACTGACCAGAGCACAGGTGACTTAGGTTTGATTAGTGGCTGGTCCATCTGACGATGGGTGCACCCAACACAAGAGGGAAGGAAGGAAGGAAGGGTGTACACATGGGGCAAGCAATTTAGTTAGATTGCCCTGGAGAAAGTAGGAGAAACAACTGCAAAGTGCTCTCTGTGGGTATGTAGGATAGCATGCCAATGTCAGGCCCTGGCATAAGTGAGGTTCAGCTTGGAGCTTTTTTCCCCACTGCATACTCCAAACATGCAGTGTTACTGGGGTGCACACAGGGTGGGGAGAAAATTAGGAAATATGCGCTAAACAGCAGTATGAGATGGACACTGGACATCTTGATCTCTTTGCTGGCCCCAAGTCTTATTGGAGTAAATCAGTTGAGGTGAGGAGGGGTAAGTAGATCTAGCAGTCATGGAGAGACACCTGCATTAGCTGCAGGAAAAAAAAAGAAAGGGAAAAAAAATGAAACAATACAAGCATACAGTCATCAACACCAACTTTATCAATTTCAGGGTCATGAAGGAGTCAGGGCCTATTTCATAAACATTATACTCTGATTTAGAGAAGGAAACTACCTACACATGCCAGGATTAAAAACTGTAAATAGTCAAGGGAAATTAAACCAGGGAGAAGAATACTTGCACAGTGGATCATAGAGCAGAAGACAATATACAGGGTGGAGAACCATCAGGGTACATCAGTGCAACACATTCTGTAACTTCATTAAAAATGTAGGATCTTGGGATTGCATTCCCTAAATTATTACTTCTCCACCTCTTTTTTGTGTACTTAAACAACTGTAAATATATTCCCCCCACTGGTATTCCATACTGACTCATGCTACAAAAAGCATCACAAAGTATGGGATCCAAAGGTAAATGATGCCCTTTGTGATGAAGAAAATTCTAAAGACTGCTTAATTCTGCACCTCACAGCCAGCATTCTCCATATGGGGAACTTATTGAATTCATGTCCCAGATACACAGTGATAAGATACAAGCTTTTTTGATTCCTATAAGACAGGTTTGATTTCAAACCTCCTTTTTGCCATGGTGACAGTGGCACATTAAATGACCACGTTTTATTGATATACAGTAATTAACACTTTCTCTGAATGTACACACTGCCAAGCAAGTGACTAGCACTGACACTTTTCCCCATAATTGTTAATAAATTTCCTTGACTGAGAAAGAAGATAAACAGTGAACACGTGATAATTCAGCCCACTGGCCTCAGCCACTCAAAATGCACTGTATCAGTTGTTCCTGAATTGTCACAACTGAGACTATATATGTTGGATGTTTTAGCAACGTGGGCACTACAGCTTCAACCTGCCCAGAGCCTGGTACACATTTACTGCATAAACATAGCAGAGAGCAGTTTTTGTCATGCAGTGGTAAATCTGAGAATGAATGTTTATCTCCCTTACATACTTTACAGAATTTGCAACTACCAAATAAGTGAATGTGCTAGTAAACTTTGAACTGTTACCTTGAAGCTGCTAAAGTAATTTATGGCAGATGTCCACATTTATTGACGCTTTACAAAGAAAACATGAATTTGTCACCTCCCCTCATAAAATAGCTAGTCTTTTTAAATTATAACACAAAAGCAGCATAGCTGACTGTCATTTTTATCACCAAACTGTCTAAACTGTACAGGAAGCAATAGCTGAAACATCTTTTCATAAGACACCCAAGTGTACACATTTACTTAATTTGTGTTATTAAGGTGTAGGATAAACAATGAAACAGAAGTAGTGACTATGGAAGTTACTGAAATTGGAATACTGTTCTTACCACTTTACTATCTCTTCAGTAAACAAACTAATCTCTTGTCTGGAGCAGAACTTTGTTAGTTAAAGCATGTACTGTTCTTCTTTCAGTCACATTTGTTCCCATTCCATTTTATGAATAGTATCACTAGCCCTAGCATCTCACTCACTCACATACACACACACACACACACACACACACACACACACACGCACATGCGCACACACGCACCCACATGCATGCACGAATGCAAACACACACTCACACTATAGGAAGTGAAGTTTCAGGTACCACATGCAAACACACACACACACACACACACACACACACACACACACCTGGAAGTAGTGAATGTCCACAGACACACACACACACACATCCGAAGTAGTGAATGTCCACAGACACACACACACACACACACACACACACACACACACACACACACACACACACACACACACACCTGCAAACACACAAATGCCCAAAGAGAGATTAATGCATAGAAACAACTATTGGTAATACTCCAACCTTTTTAATTATACATTATTTGGGAAGTAAAAGATGTATTTTGCAGTTTTGTCTTTTCAGTTATACCTCTCAACCTCATAGTACAAATTATCTGGACATAGCCAAAAATAATAGGGAGACAAAGTCTAAAAATAGGGACAAATGTTAAATATTGTTCTTATAAACTTACAGAGTTGCTAGAGTAAAAGGTATTGTATTACCATATATTTTCTGAAGGATATGAAGTCTGAAACTCAAATGACTGTCATTATTTAGTGAATTCAGTCCTCACTGATTTGCCATAAACCTCCAGAAAACCACACATTTTATGAGGAACAGACCAAAAATATGACACAAAAATCTGTACATTCTGCAAAAATCTGGTCAGTTGAGAGGTATGTAATTCCAGGTGAAAGATATATAGTATAATTTTCACAGATCTGTCATGATTTGAGCAGCTGCATTCTGGAAAAATGTTATTTAAGGTAAAACAAAAACTACTATAACATATTGCTGAAAATGATTTATTTAATAACAATTAACACACCTAAACCAGTGATGCATCTGAAATGTTCTGTGACATAGACTGATAAAGCACTCTGATACTGATGATCCAAGCTGGAATAGAAGTCTGGTAGGGGTGGGTAAGACTATCAAGGTAGGATAGTAACATTTTAATAGGAAGGTGTCCCTAGCACTGACATGTAGCCAATTGCTGTTTAATATTGCATTGCAGTGATATTCCCTGTTATGGACTAGATATATATATATATGTGTGTATATATATATATATATATATATATATATATATATATATATATATATATACATATATATATAAATCTAAGAATTTTATTTTCAATTGTTTGCAACAAATAGTTACTATGGGAAGAGTGTAGGGCTTTGATAGATAAAGCTTACTCTAGAAATCCTAAGATGAACTAATAAGAAATGTAGTAAGCAGGAGTAATTAAATAAAATAAATAAATAAGCAAATAAATAAATAAATAATTCAATCAAAAAAAAAACAAATTCCACCCACAGGGGCCGAAACTAGTGAATTGCGAACCACCGCAAAGCACAATCTCACTTCCAATACGGCAGCGTTTGTAGATTCTGACACCAATTCCACTCCTTTGCAAATTAAAGCAGCATAAGTTTATTGTAACAGTTTTCTTGACAGTCGTGGACTAGATTTTGTCAAGAAAACTGTTACAATAAACTTATGCTGCTTTAATTTGCAAAGGAGTGGAATTGGTGTCAGAATCTACAAACGCTGCCGTATTGGAAGTGAGATTGTGCTTTGTGGTTCGCAAATAAATAATTCAATTTATACAAGGGCATGAAAAGGAGTTTCTCAACTATGGGAAGATGCAGAGGATATTGCTGTTAAGCTTTCAATAAGATTTCCTTTCTCCATTGTTCTTCCTCCTCCTATCCTTGCTCTATAAACTCCTTCTGTACTCTTGTAAATACAGCAATTCAATGCTGTTTAACAGCTGTCTACTGCACGTAACCTCCATACTGTCCTTTCTTTTACACTGCTGCGTTGATTTATAATCTAGAAGCCTTCTCTTTTACACTAGTCTCAAACAACTCTGTTCTTTTCTCCCTTACCTTCTGACTCCACACATTGTTTTTCTTTTACTGCACTAAGAAAGAGAGTGGGCCACACTCCATTTATCCTCACTACACTTGGGCTCACTTTGTTTCCCTACCCTGCCCCAATTCTTACCCAACTCCTTCCAAAACCACATTTAAAGATCACTAACCCTGCCCACTTCTCTTCAGGTAGCCAATCAGCTTATAAGGCATTTGTCTTAGAGGATTAAGGAGCTGTTAATGAGCTGCCTGCTGTGATCCAGAGGTGCAAGGTTTGAGTCCCTCAGCCTTCATTGCCTAACTGTGTGACTATAAGCACATCACTTAACCACACACTGCTTCCAGGCTGAGTCTGAAGAGGTCCATGGAGATAAGTGGTCCACCCCGAAAAACAAATACAGATAAATAAATAAATAAACCAGGTCTATATTATATAGTCAAGGTTTCAAAACTTCGAACCTCACACGAGCGAACTAATACGAGTGAAGTTCAAAACATCGACTATATAATAATTAAAAAAAAAAATCTTACCTTACTTCTCTGAACAGGGGGGCAATACCCCCTGCACACCCCACACCCCTCTACTTAAATATACCAACTCCGAGAATGCACTTCAGTGCAGAAAGGGAAAATTTCCCATTCTGCACATGAAAAGCTGTTGACTTTCACCTTTGACCTTTCCAACGTTTGATCATATGATGTCGACCATCTATGATTCGAACATCAGAACAGTCACTCATCTAATATAGACCCAAATAAACCAACCTAATTTTACAATCCTGTAAGATTTATTTTCTTATATCAGCATCTATTAACATTCCTAAGTTACCAAACATCCCAGTAAAACTAACTTCATAATCAGCCTATATTTTATCCCTTCTTAACTTCATCCATTTCCCCCTTTAAGCCTCTCTCTAAAACCCTACACTTTAATAATTTCCAGTACCCCAATACTTTAATCTTGGTAAACTTGCATTCCATTTTTAACTATTTCACACATACTAAAACAATCAAACTGTACTATTTCCACTCTGTATCCGAAACCACTCCTGCTGCTGACAACCAACCTCTCCTGCTATTGGCTTACAAGGTGAGCTGCAGCCCCCTCTGCAAAGCTACAGCAGTTAATTATTAGTACCACCTCTTTTCACCTCACTAAAATCTTTCTTTCCTCATCCCACAGCCATGCAACTGTTTAATCTACTCATAATGCTGCTCTACTACAACTGCTAAATAACTCCACACCTTTGCAACATCCACCCCAAACTAACAATATGCCACCCTACAGAACACAAACACAAATGCTACATTTCAATTACTGCTACTTCCCCATAATGATAAACTTTTTTAATAACAGCTTTATCTACCTTATCAAAAATAGCCAACCACCCTGTAAATTACTATTACAGAAATACAGAGGTTACACCAGACTTAAAATTCTATTTCTCCATCTCCCTACCTTCATTTCTAGCTCATGCTTAAACTATGCAGTGACATTTATCTAAACCCTGGACCATAATTCCCCTGCATCAAGTAAGCAATAAGTTCTAACAACATAGTCCCACTACTGCTTTTAACCTCCACACCCAGGCAGGCCTACACCTATACCAATAAAAGAGGAGAGTCTACATAGCAAACTACCTGAATTCCATGGCTTGATTGCACTTCACACCCCCAGATATCACCGTCACAGTAACTTGGATAAAACAAGACATGAAAGATGAAGAAAGGCACTAGGTGTTGCCATAATCTACCTGAATATCCCTGAATTCTCCCTCCACTCTACTAGTCCTCCCTAGCTTAAAAATGCAGAAATAATTGTTTCTTCACTTAGGCTTAACTATAAAAAACTGTGCATAATAGGCTTATATTTATATACAGGTAGAAGCACACAGACTGCTTAAGAGTTCCTTCACTGGGCATCAATATTTTTTTCAAATGAAGCTATATTACTGGGTGACTTTAAAATTGATTGACTCATGCTCTTCTTCTTCTTCTTTCGACTGCTCCCATTAGGGGTCACCACAGCGGATCATCTGTTTCTATTTCTTCCTGTCCTCTGCATCTTGCTGTGTCACACCAACCAGCTGCATGTCCTCTCTCACCACATCCATAAACCTTATCTTAAATAGTGCTAACTGAAACAATTACATAAATCTAAGAGGGTTCAACTAACTCATATTGACATGACAAAAGCACCAGTAGAACCTCAACCATTGACTAGATACACACTATACCCCAAGGAAAATCATTAGCATTGGCTCCCTCCTTGACACTCTACGTGACCATCAGCCTACCTTTGTCATTAAAGAGCAAACTAGCATAACTAAACAACATCACTACAATCAGCTTAGATACATTCAAAACCAATGAAAAACTGCTCAGCTCAAATTCCCTGCATGGGGGTGGCATAAGGGGAGGAGATTTGGTATAATAGTTAAAGGCGTCACCTCAAAGGTACATGGTACAAGGTTTGAATCTGACCTCACACTATTTTCTAAGCTTAAAACAGCCCTTCAGAGTAATTAGCCTAGTATTCACCTATGAACCTGTGAATTGTCTCCCCTTAGATGAAAGAGAGTATTTGTTTAACATAACCTTTCCAAATGCCATAACATGATCTATTTTCAATAAGACCGAAAAAGGATTTAATTAAATCCAGCACCCTTGTTATCTAAACAAACCAAACAGCTAATGAAACAGAGAGACAGAGGAAGGAAAATCTGGGAAAAAAAGTAAATCTAATACAAAACATCATGCTTAAAAATACCTCAAGAATCTCACTAAGCACAAGGTAAAACGAGACAATAAAACTTATGTATGTATTCACATGAAAAACTGTAACAATCCCGAGCTGTTCTGCAACTCCAGAAAACACCTTCTACATCCAGGATAAGTTAAATAGCCATCACCCACTGTCAACTCTCATACTGAAAACCTTGCCTCTTAGTTCAACATTTACTTCATACATTCTGTTACTTTTATCTTGGCAAACTCAAACCCTTTTTCACCTTGAAATCCTTCAGCTCCAATAAATTGCAGTAAACCTCTTCCTTTAACACTGTCCCTATCTTCACAATCAAAGGGACTACTTTAAACACTTAAAACTCACTTGCATCCGACAATGCCCTAACTGAAATGCCACAGCACATCCAAGTTGCATTCAAATGAACAACTCCATGAAGGAAAACTATGCACGCACTATATTTATTTATTCATCTTTTGTTGACTAGGTTCCCACTAGGCTAGTAGTCTGTTTTCAGGGGAGACATGAGGTGGTATTTATACTACTAGAGGAAATGTGGCCAGGGCATCAGGGGACTTCTCTACTTTTTTAGACAGGGATTTTTAACAACCAGATGAGTATTACCAACTCAAGCAGATGAGGTTCTGTTTAATGTCTCATCCACAGGATAACACAACAGCACCCCCCCCCCTCCAAATACTGCTCTTCAGTGTCAGCAATCTGTCTTCTTGGTACAGGAATAGAACCTATAGCCTTCTACTCCAAAAGTGACTGTGTACCTGTGTAAAAACTAATATGTACTCTCCAGCTAGTCCCATAACCATTTTATCTCCATTATCTAAAGGGCTAGAAAAATAAATGCACACCCAGCTTCTTAAATTCCTCTCAGACAAGAACTTTATGTCCCCAACTCAAAATCGCTTCTGCCCAAATTACAGCACAAATACAGTTCTACACAATTTTATCACTAACACAAGTCATACAGAAATAAAGGCAGCTGTATTCCTCGACCTATCAAAAGCCTTCACACAGTTTCCCATCTATAACTAATGCTTTAACTCTCAACCAAAGATCTGGCCACTCAAGCCCTCTCTTGGGTTGAAGGCTATTTGCTCAATAGATCACAGGCCGTGAGATGGCAAAGCTCCATCTCCTAATCTCGTTGGGTATCCTCCAGGGTTCATTTCTTTGACCACTGCTTTTTACTGTCTTTATAAATGAGCCTCATTCTGCCAGTAAACCTGTCACCATAACACTATATGCAGATGACCCTACTTTCACTTGCACTGCCAAAGACATTACCTCCCTTAAGACATGGCTATCAAACTCCCAACTACTCCTAAACCTTCCTCAAAAAACCCTAGATTCAATTTGTCTTTTATATAAAGCTTCACAGGAGTCACTTGTAGTGAAAATCTGAAATTCAATTACCTCATAAAAGATGTAGTCAAAAATATACACTAGAAACAAAGATCTCTCTACGTGAATGAAACCTTGCCTAACATCTCATGCCAAAAAATGCAATATCATCATCATTTTAATAAATGTCATTATCAACACAAATTGATCTTCTTGAACAATGCATCAATAAAATTGCATGATTTGTATGCAATTGTGTTAGATCACAAAATGATCAAAACATTAATGTTCATAAATAGTATCTATTTTATTGTGTCACCTGTTCTGTAATGTAGTATTCTGTACCATTGCCACTTGATTTCTGTATTTTGAATCTGTAGCTTTATCATGTTTGTTTCTGAAGCTTTTCTCCCTGGGCGTCTACCGAAAACTGGCTCACCCTGGCCCAGTATACCTCCCAGTAAACAAATGCAAATAAATACATCAATAAAAAATAAATATGTAATAGCAATCCCAAATAACAGAAACAGCACAATATCAAAGTGCCACAAAAGCAAAACTAAAACTATAGCACAGTACAAGTGAATGTGCGAGATTGTGATACAGCAAGGATTGGTGTTTTCCTCTTTCTCATCTGGTATATATATATATATATATATATATATATAAATGTATATATATATATATATATATATATATATATATATATATATATATATATATATATGTATGTATATATATATATATATATATATATATATATATATATATGTATATATATATATATATATATAGAGAGAGAGAGAGAGTATATACATACATATATATATATATATATATATATATATATATATATATATATATACATATATAAGTATATAAGTACCAGGCTGTTCTGGTGGAAGCATACCACATGAAGGTGTAGAGGGGGCTTGACCACCTTCAAAAACATGTGTTGTTGATATTTTTAGTTTTACTGTTGTGGCACTTTGATATTGTGCCATTTTACCCATTTAGGATTAATGTTATGAATGTTAATATTCTAGTCATTCAACACTCTTAACATAGATCCATTTGTAGCTAACATGCCTCTTTTTGGCACTTTAACAACTCTTGGCTTGAACTGTCCCATTTCCTATCCTTCTCCCAACTACTCAACACATATAAACGTATCTGTAAACCAGATCACTGTCCCACACTAAACACCCTACTGCAATTATTGTCCCCCAAAAAATCCCTTCACTCTACCAACAAACTACTTCTACTAACAACAAAAATCTAAAAACACAACTGGTGACACTATGTGCTTCCTCTGTCACCAGACTATGAAGGATCCCTCACCTACTATATCTTACGTTGCTCTAGTAAGTGACCAGGGAATATTAATTCCTTAGATCAGTCAGGAAAATACAATGAGAATAGTTAAGTACTGCTATTCTGTATTGGTGTGAATCTAATTTTCTGTGTTATTTTAATATTTCTTGTGATTGAAACTGTGGTGTTTACTGTAAATAGATATTCACTATTTTAATTTTCTTTTATTATTTATTCTTAAATATATTTAAACTTTTCATTGTGGCTGGTCCTTTAGAGAATATTTTAACCTGTGAGAGTACCTATATCTATTTGGTGAATCTGTGTCCACTCCTGAAAGACTTACTGCATTGGTCAAATGCTGCCATTGGTATTAATATTAATTTCACTCAGTATAATCGGGTACCCTTGTAACAGCCATAGAGTAGCTGGCTTTGGAGTGTCTGTTGGCAGTACCTACCCTATAGTCAGGGCAGAAGGGGGCATAGCTAGTAAATCTGTGCCAGCCTTTCCCAGGTGTGTGTGTGTGTGTGTGTGTGTGTGTGTGTGTGTGTGTGTGTGTGTGTGTGAAAATCAAATATCAAGGAGTGTGTGTGTCAGCTGCTTGGAGCAGGGACACGAAGCACTGATTTCACAGAGAGGGTGCTGTAGGACTTGGCTTGGACACTTGACTGAGGACTTAACTCTATAGCTGTGCTAATATGGAGTCTTATTGGGGACATGAAGGGAGACAGAGAGAGAGAAATCCAGACACTGATCTGAGTGTGTTCCCTGTGTGCTCTAAAGGGAAATTGTGCTTAATGCAGAAAGCTGCTTCTAGAAATATTGTGTGTATCCATTTTTGTTCTAAGTGAATGACCCTCTCCATTGTCAGTGGTGAAGATTCATGCTCCTTGATTACTGGCCCAGACAGGGGATTTCACAATGGCAATGCCATACTTGTATATATAAGTCTGTTTTTTGGACATTCAATCTTAATTTCAGGACTTATGTTAGCTGGTCCCAACATTTCAAATGAATACCCTAATGGGATCCTGGTTATGATCCTGCTCTATACCGGGCTAGTGTCTCAATACATAACTGAAGAGACAATACTCTTCAGTGTTCTTCCCACTATCTGTCACGTTCCTAC
The DNA here is from genome assembly GCF_019279795.1 of Protopterus annectens. Classification (NCBI taxonomy): domain Eukaryota; kingdom Metazoa; phylum Chordata; order Ceratodontiformes; family Protopteridae; genus Protopterus; species Protopterus annectens. The sequence continues at coordinate 1,786,515,690 of NC_056726.1, read as the reverse complement.
GTACTACCCAGAACATGATACACCTGGGACCACATTTCCTGTCGCACTGCCTCTGCCTCTCTTCATCTTTCCCCATATCTGATAACATCTGAGTTCTATATACCTATATTTTTCTTCTTTTTATACTTTTCTTTATCATGAAATGGAATTTAATATAAACTAATAATCTGATTTTAGTTTTACTGTACTGTGCTTTAATATTTCTTTTTTTCATTTTAAATATCTGTAAATTCATTACCACTTTGAAAAAAACTATATTAATAACTACTGAAAAGGGGCACTTTCTGGTAAACAAATGTAATAAACAAATAAATAGAAAATGTGGGATATACTACATTTATGATGGCTCTTCAGTTTCAGTAGAGAGATTATGTGAATGAAAGCTTGCAATCCTTTATAGAGGCATAAACCGATTATAAGAGAGCCTCATTAAAAGTTAGAAATGGCAGCTAGTGCACCATAATAGATGAGTACCTTTAACCTTCACTGAACATATGGGAAAATCAAACAGTAGATAGGGCTATGCAAAACGATCTATCCATTTAGAGGTCACAAAATAGAAAAGCATGTCCACTTGCTCTTATATGTTTTCCTAGTATTAGGTCTCTGAGCTGAACCTGGATCTAGGCAACACAAAAAAGGTAGGAAGTGTCCCTGGCTAATAATGGAAGTAAAATCACAATGTCTGGATAGACTGAAGTTTGTGTTAAAACTTGCTCCACAGGTGAATCAGCAGGATTCTAAAGGGCCATTTTGACATCAGAAGAAGGGTTCCTGTAGTCCAAACAATCAAGTAATCTGTTTGTAACTTGTTGGTTGAGTCATTAACAAGCATCACCCTATTTCATTTTCTAATTCATCTAGCAGGAGTAAGTGATCTAGCAAGTCATCATATATACTACTAAAAATGTATAAAAAGACTGAGGTTCATGTTGTCACAGCTCTTTTAAATAAGTCTTGTAATCAGAAGTATGACATGTTTTGCTTTATTAGATGAGGGTTACATATCTATTTGATATGAGACATTTTACAGGTAATTTCTCACATTATATCTTTATATAATCAAATTAAACCAATAAATGTGTAATTTTTTTAAAAATATCACTATAACTGTGGCAGAGTATTTCAACCTTGGTGGCTATTCAGCAGTCCTGCCCAGATGCATTCTTCTTACATACACACACATACATATATACACATGCTAGGTGCATTTATTTGGAATATTTTATAGTTTAATAAAAAATACAATTATTAAATATTAACTCAGTTTGATAGGCATTTCACATATCAATGTAAATGTTATTTTCACAACTCCCTGAAACAGACAGTAAACTGTAAAGTATAAATTCCTAAACACAGTTTGCATTGCCAGAACAGTAAACACCTGTAAAGAAATGCTTAGAAAAAAACAATACATAAATGTATTTGTGCTGGGGGAGGGGTGTACACTGCATGTCTAAATTCAATCCTGCCTGTATGTTGATTGCAGTGTGACATCCTGCTGGTACAGAAAGCACATAGTACTTAACTTTTCTGTGGATCATGATGGCAGGTAGGGCATGAACTGAATCAACGGACTCCCTGGAGGTAAATAATGTTTACTATAGCATAAAAACCTGGTACTCCATGATTACATTAACATATGACAAACTCTGAAATTGAATAGTTGAATCCAATATTAACAACACTGGACTATTCACAGAACAAGCTGGCTATAGGCTAATTATATATTATTTCAGAGCCAGAGATTAAGTGATTAAGTGTATAATGTCTGCTGCATTTGCCTTAATAATAGCTGTGGTCTAGTAAGTATATTACTCTTATACTGCATTATATGAACACAGAGATCTATCTGTCTATTTATCTGTATGTCTTTCTACCTGGCTAGCTAGCTAGCTATCCTATAACAATAATCACAACGCATATGTAATCAAAATCACTAAAAATAAACTTAATTCCCAATACTGCTTTACCTGGCTTGCTTTCACAGGGGACAGTACCAAAGTAGTCATGTAGAGTTGTTTCATATATTGTTATGCTGTATACTGTTGCTTAGAGTTTGGGTCTCTTGAGTAAAATGAGAAATAATCCATAGGGCCAACCAGGTTAACAGTGGTATGTAAATGAGCAATCCCACCATACCTCTCAACTGTCTACTTTTTTGCAGAATGTCCATATTTTTGCCTCATATTTTTGTCTATGCCTCCTAAAATGTATGGTTTTCTGGCAAATCATTGAGGATTGAAGTCACTAAATAAGGACAGATATTTGAGTTTCAGACTACATTCCCTTTAGAGAATGCATGCTAATGCAAAACTTGTTACTCTATCAACTAAGTTTATAAGAGTAATATTTAAAAATTGCTCCTACTTTTATGCCTTTGTTCATATATTATGTATGACTTTGTCCAGATTTCTTGCACTAATGGGTTGATAGGTATGAATGTTACATAGGGCAAACCAGGTTAACAAAAAAAAAAAAAACAAAGAAACAAACCAACAAATAAATAAATGGGTACCCACTCACTTTAAAATGATGGACTGGAAACTGACAAAATGCAATGTGAGGAAAAAAAACATTAAATGGATTAAAAGCTGATAATCATAGGAACAAGACATTTATACTTCAAGATTTTTCCATTTTATTACTATGATTGGAATTCTAGGCTTTCAGTCAAAAATTCATTTGTAGATGTTTAGGAGTCATGCTTGAGTACTTGCATATAGAGAGATAGATAGATAGATTTTTTTTTTGAAAATGTAGTTCAACAGTAATTCACTAAAACAGGGCACTTATTTCAACCCTCTTTAGTATAAAAGACACTGTAATACCAAAATAAATATTTTATCCAGAATATAATTCAATAAAATAATGATGTGTGCAAATATTTCATGCAAATTAGACAGATACATACAGATTCCTTACAATAAAGCATTATATATATACAGAATGAGATAAGTACTTCCCTGTAAACTGCTTTTCTGGCAAGTGTCATAGGTTTATAGGTTCATAGGTAGGCCCTAGGGCCTATGTAAGCCTAGCCAGCAAGGTTCCCTGGCTTTCACCATCCATGGATGCTATTTACCTGCACCCCTGTCTAGCAGGGCCACCAATGTGATTCCCAGGGTGAATTTCCTATTACCCATTCACTCATGAAGATTTTTCTTGAAGTGTGCTAGTGATGAACTCTGCTTGACATAGATGGGTAGTTTGTTCTGGAGTGTGGGAAGTCACAGTGCTGCTGTTCTGTAGAGCACACAGCAGATTTCTTTATCCCCAGCAATAATTATCCGATAGGATTTCCAGGCATTCCCAGTCTCTCTGTCTTTCTATATTGTACTGGGTCTACCAGAAGGCCTCCATTCTTTCAACCATTGCTGGTATACCACCCACAGAAGATACTTGGAAGATATATTTATGTACTAATTCCTCTTAACCTTGGTGCAAGTGGCTATACTCTGTGCTCTTTCTGGATTGCTGAGATCCTTACTCCATCACAGAGAGTAAAGGCCAGGAATCTTGTACAGCAGCATCATTTCCCACATTTGTATCTAAAATCTCCTTTCAGACACTTACCAAAGCTTAAGACCATAGGTGGTAATGGGGACACATACTTGTTTAAACTGACTAGTAAACTATGAGCATTGTCCCTTCTCTCACTTGACACCACAGTCAGGTAGTACATCTGCTAATGCATTCATCCACTGGTCAAGGACTCAGTCACCTCCTCCCTCATGCTTAAACAAGACTACATGTGCAGAAAATGATCCACTGTTTAACAAGACCCCAAGATACTTAAAACTTCTCAAAGAACAGCTGATACATAACTCTGTCTCATGTACAAACAATACATTGTTTTGCCAAAAAAGAAGCAGACTCTCTGATTTGGAGGTGGTGATTTTCACCACAGCTGCTTTACATTCAGCAGTGAAACATTGCTGTGCAGTCCAGTGACCACAATCACTCAAGACAAAGATAACAACATCATCTGCTAATAACAGAGATGTAATCTTGATATTCCCAATCTAGACACTATCAAAAATGTGGCTGTGCCCTGTACCCTGACTTAAATTCCATATTAACTTCAACACTCAGAAATATACAAAATATGCTAAAATAACAGTATGCGTGGTAATGAGTTTGATACATGCAGAAAAAAAGGTATTGTATCAGCATATGCGAAAAAGGAAACCAGCACGCTATCACCCAAAAATAAATGGCACTCAACAATATTAAAAAAGATAAACACAACATACTCCACTCTGGTTTTACCACTTTTAAGGAGTAAGCTTAGTATAACTTATCATATTCAAACAACACAGAGCTGCCTGCTTGTGTTACAAACCTCTTACTGTAAAAAATACCTGAAAACAGTCCACCCAAAGGTTCAATGTGACATAATCAGTACAGTCCACTGCTGATCACAAGCATTTTCTTATAGCAAACACTGGCCTGCATTTCCGGGAATGCCCAATCTAATCTAATCCTCCATTATTCAGGAACATCTGAAATCAATGACGTGTGTAACGTCTGCATTTTGTTGTCACCACGTTATCATTATTCACTAATCAGTAAGGCAATAAAATCATTTACATATTTGTATAAAGTACCAGCAATTTCACAAAATGGTCTTTATTTTATTTTTTTTATTTTTATTTTACATTTGTTGACCGGGCTAGTCTAACTGGATACATGTCCATTTTCAGTAGAGGCCTGGGGGGAAAAGTTCCAAGACACATACAAAATTCAATATAGAAAGTAGTAGCAGACCAAACTTAAAAAAAACAGCTATTGTTACATAAAAAAAATTTTTTATTAAAAAATACAAAATACAATACTCATAATGAGCATAACATGAGCAGTAAGCAGCAAAGGGTAATGTACAAGAGAGGGTACTATATACATATATACATACATTTTATTTGCAATAACATGGTATATTGATTCATTAAGGGCAAGATTATAAAGATGTAGAGTGATAATTAGTGTAAAGGAAAAAAGTTAGTCAGGGTTAGTACAGGAGCATAGCCAGTGTATATTGAGAAATAGTTTTAGATTCCTTTTAAAAAGTGAGAGAGAAGTCTGAGTTGTGAGTTCATTTGGTAGTAGATTCCATAGTTTTCCAACAGTATTAGAGAACAGGGAGTCACCTGCTGAGTTTCTGGATCTGCAAGTATTGATCAGCAGTTTGTTTGAGGAGCGTAAGTTCTTGAGATTATTGTAAGGGGTAATGAGACTAGTGAGTATTGGATTGTTGGTGGTTGATACAGGGTCTTGTGGGCTACAGCAAGCTGGTGAAATTGTAGCTGGTTTAGAAACTCTAGCCAATCTAGTTGTTTTAGATTGACAGTGATGAGTTCTGAAAGGAGAGCCTGTAGCAAATCTAGCAATATTATTATAGGATGTTGCCAGTTTGTTGAGGTTGTTTTTAGAAAGATTAGTGTATATAGGTGAAGCATAGAGTAGAGTGGAGATTAAGTGAGTTCTGGCTATAGTGGTCCTAGCTACTGGTGTAAGAAAGGGTTTGATTCTGTAAAGGGATCCCAGATTTTTGTTATCTGATTTTACTGTGCTGTTTATATGAGTATCAAAGTTGAGGTTGTTATCTATTGTTTTTCCTAGGAGTTTAATGGTTAGGTCGGGAGAAATAAGAGTACCATTATTAGATGTGAGTGTGAAGTGTATAGGGGTGGACTTTCGGGTTGGTGTGAAGAGTAACAGTTAGTTTTTGGGGGTTTAGGAGGAGGCAGTGGTTTGAGAACCATTGTTCTACAGTACTGAATGCTTTTTTGGTAATTGTCTTTACGTGTGACAATAGTGTCTAATATCTCTACAGCTGAGAATATGTATGACTTTTTATTTTTCATAAGAATTCTAGTTTATGATCATAATAAAACTCTGTGCATTGTATTTTTTCATAAACTATCATCATTTTTGAATGCATATAGCATGCTATGAAAAGTGTATTAACATCCTATGATAAAACAATCTCAGTCTCATGTTATTCCTTAATAAATTTGCCGGCACTATCTCCTTCTCTTCTACTGACTTTGATGCCAAAGTATCTTTACTCATACTAGTTAATATATTTCCTACTAATCTTCACATCTTTGCAGCTAACATGGAAAACTCTAACAGTTACCTTTTTATGGAAGAGACTGTGTTGCTCCCCTGGCATCTATGCCCTTCACCCAAGTACCCCTCATTCTCTTGTTCTACAACTTCTTCAGGTATCCAGAATTTTAGATTTAAAGATTTTATTACCTGTTAAATGTGACATTAATTTTAGTCAAAATTCTGATTTCTATTTTGTTCTATTTCTTTTTTATTTTTATGCAGATTTAGTAATATGCCTGAGTTGGGGATATGCATCTTGGGTGTTAGATATTTTTATCAATTTAAGTACTTCTCTGTTAGACAAATTTTCTTTGTTAAATGTTCAAGGTAGTAGCAATTTATAGGATATTAAATTCTGTGATGAGGTAGGTATGTCTCAGTGCATGTGAGGTCCAGTGACTTGCCCTAGTTTTGAGATAAAGCTGCAACTATCAGTGGAATAACCAGTAAATCCAATGCCTCTTGGAAAAAACAATGTCCAAAAAATGTGATAGGACTGTTGGAATAAAATATCAGACTACTGCTCCCAGTTGAAAGCATCAGTTGTGTAAAGTACAGTACAGGCCAATTTGAGCCTGTAACATGATTTCACAGAGTAGTTTTGTGGCAGTATTCATATATTATGATGGCCACAGAAATTGCAAATGAGCAGCACTGTGTCAGACTCAATAACAAACACAACACACTTTTTCTGAGCTGCATTTTGCTCCTTCGTGCATACTACAGCCAACAACAATGGTGCACAGTATGTAAATAACCTACCCTATTTGGTTATAGATTGGTCTTACCCATCCCATGGTCGATAATTTTATATTACCCCCGAAAGAGAATAACTGGGATCATACCATATATAATTTTAGAGGACCCATACATGGGAAAAAACAGAAGCCAGTCCTGTGGTAAATTTTCTTTTTCCCATCCATACAGCTAAGCTGCGCTTGAAAATGGACAGGGAGGAACTTTGTTTTATGCGGATGGGGAGTCTGTTCCATACAAGGACTATTACTCAGCATAAAACCCAATACAATTTTCCTAGGTGATCTAAACTAAACAACTATAGACTGGGAAATCTACACTACCATTAGTGTACAAGCACAGAGATTTCTGTACTTTGTCAATACAAATGTCCTGGAACAATTAGAGTATCTAGTAGGGGTAATAAAATCTTGGATCTTGTCTTTACTAATATGGGATTCCCTTGCGTATCTACATCACTTGTTAGGTATGACCATAAAACAGTCTGTTTCAAAATAAAACTGAAACTAGAGATCCCTTCCACCCAAGGTACCTTTAGAAATTTATTTTAGACAAAGTACCTACTCCTAAGTGATAAATTGGCAATCTTCAAATCCCCATAAACCTAGTTAACCCCATTGAACAGGCAGAAATGTACACCATCACACTATACCAGTATACAAAAAGCTGCATAGATGCAGCTGTACGAGGTAAGAACCAGTGCAGGGCAACCCCCAGAAACAAACCCACATCGTGGAACCATAGTATCAATAAGCTTTATAATAAAAGGAAAAGAATGTTGACCAAAAGTATGAAGAATAGTTTCCAAAGTGTTTGAGTGCTTGTCACTGAAATAAATGTAGGAACATAATAAAATCCAACAAAGGAAAGTCTGAGGCTAAAAGAGCTACCTAAGCTATGGACAATCACTAGGCATTTTTTGTTATGTCTGAAATCATAAAAGCACAATGCAACAATGTGCTGAGCTGATTTTGAATGATGTTACCTACACCAAGACTGAAGATATAACTAACCTACTGACCAATAAATTTAGCTCTAACTTTACCCCTCTCTCCCCTCTATCTGTCCCTCAAGATATATTTGAAACTGCCTCACCTCCAGCTATCACACAAGACCAACTCCTAAAAGTGCTATCAAAAGCTAAAAATACTGCATCAATGGGTCTTCACAATATCACTGGATGCATCTTAAATAGCATGAAATATGATTTAGCCACACCCCTAACAACACTCTTCAGTCTCAGCCTCCATACTGGTTTTGTATCAAGCAAATGGAGAACAGCTACAGTCATTCCCCTGCATAATGGTGGACCTTCCACAGACCCAGGTAATTACAGACTCACAAGTCTTACCAGCCTCATCTGCAAAGCCATGGAAAGACTTATGGACTTCCAGCCTCATATGCAAAGCCATGGAAAGACCTATCATGGAATTAATCAATCAGGACACAGCGAACCTCCAAACACTAGACCAGTCTCTGTTTTGATTCATCAAGGGCAGGTCATGCTTAGTCACCTGGTGGATTTTTTTGAAAAGGTTACCAAAGCAATTGATGAAGGCAAAATAGTACACACTGCATATCTTGACCTGGTCAAAGCTTCTGACACAATTCCCCATACAGACATAGTCACTCACTGGATTGCCAGCTGGCTCACAGATAGTACACAGATAATCAAAACAGAGGAAGTTACATCCACAAGAAACTAGTCACCAGTGGAGTCCCCAGGGTTCTGAGCCAGCACCTCTCTTATTTGGCATCTACTTTTGTGGAGTAAAAGTCAATACAAAAGAGCTCTGGCTGACTAAGTCTGCAGATGACTGCAAGCTAGGAACAGTCATTGAATCCCCAAATGACATAATCATCCCTACTTGGTATTGTACAGGCTGCTCAGAGGTGATCTGTGTCTCGCCTACAAGGCAATCTTGGACCCTGCCCTACTAGAGATGCTCTATTTCCATAAGTCTAACTCCTAGTGCATTACCCACTTGAAAGGCCTGAATCTAATATGCAACATCAAGAAAACCTGCTGGAGAGACAGGTTTGTCTCCCAGAGGCCGCCCTGTTTCTGGAATAGACTTTCCATACATGTCAAACAGAGTACATTGCTGACCCTCTTCAGGCAGAACCTTGATGAGTGGATGGGAAACCACAAATTTGTCCCAGGGGTTCCACCTGTGTTTCTCATTTGAGAGGGGTGACAGGTGCTGACTGAGGTTTCTTTTTGGGGACAAACTCTTGGCTAGGCTTGTAAGGGCCCCAGGACCATTAGTCTAGTAACCTATGATCCTATGATCCTGCAGTAAAGGCATTTCCTGTATAGCAATGTATCTATGTAGTCATCATACCACAGTACAATGCCCACTGCTATCCTCCCGTTCAACCATATTATACCCATAAGGTGTCTTAAACGCTACTTGTATAAAATGTGGAAAGTGTGATCCTAAGACCAGCATGTGTAACTCCTGCCACAACAACACTTTAAGTAGTCATGCAATGATGTCATAACAATGTGCCGTAACATGTTTGTGCAGTACACCAGCTTCACAAATAGGTACGGCATGAACGTGTGAGTAGTATCATCCTGCACTCCTGGGTCTGAGTCTGACTGTGAATAGATGCATACTTGATATCTCAGCAAATGACATCCAGATAAAGCCCTCAGATATCCCAGAAATAAGACAGCAGTACCTCTTGTCTTTGAAGAGTGCCACCTCCCTGAATATATTTCTATTGCCCTTTAACTGTATGGGAACATAGCATGCTTAGTTGTATGTCTTTTAATCCAACAATACCTACTTCCTAGATGGCCTCTGTCCCCTTAGTAAGTCCTAGAAAACAGCTTGCTATGATATGTGTACCTTATTACCCCCTTAGTAAGTCCTAGAAAACAGCTTGCTATGATATGTGTACCTTAAGCAAACAAAAACTCTCCCCAGATACTTCTCTTTGTCTCCTACTGGTACAAGCAAATAGCTTGCACTGTTGTACTCACACTACCTTACCAACGGATCCTGAGTACTTCCTTGAGTCCCACAGAGAGCATAATACCACCTTGCTGAGTGGCCTATCCAATGATCCCATTCACAAGTGTTATACTATGACACTGAGGAATTCAATGTGTCACTAAAATGAAAGGTCTCCTCACCTGCTAGTTATTGAGCTACAGAAGAAATACAAATGGATTTATTTTCTTAGTCACATATCCGTCAGTAGTATACATGTGACGATCTCTGCATTACATGAATACTGTCTGACTCTTGCACAGAGTGTAACTGATATACTTCAGAGAGAGAGTACAGTTTTTGACTTATCCCTTTACATTCTGATAAATATCATTTGTCTAATCACTTTCCAATACCCGTTTTATCATATTTAGTGCTGGGGAAGCTTGAACCAATCATAGCAAGCACTGCACGGAAGGAAATGAACTTGTTCTGGATGAAATGCCACATAATCCTTAAGAGTGTACACATATGCACACTCCACACGTACCTACAAGCTTCTTAATTTTTTTGTATAAAACCATTTAATCCACTTTTCTGGCTACTCTAAGCTATCTGTTCAAGTATTCTGTTTAGTTATTATATTCTGATGTCTCTATTAAAGTTAATGTTTCTTAAGTTGTTATATAATCAGCAGGCAGTAGCTACAATGCCTATGACATGATATGTAAAGCCCATAGGGATGCACAGATAAACTACTGTAATTAACTTGCTTTATAATTTCCCTTGTACAGTAAGGGTTTTGCTGTAACAATGTGTTTAGTCAGCATTTCAAAGGTGCTGACTTATGTATCTGGATAAATTAGTATGTTCAATTACTGAAATAATTGTGTCTTGAAGGACATAAAAGCTACATTATTTTTCTTGAAAATATGAATATTTTAGACTGTTTTATTAAATCAATGTATCCTTTTATTTCATAAATACATGTCATTCAGTTATTTAACAGCAGTAACCTTTGTATCCTTTCTCATTCTGTTGCTTTCTGTCTATTCCAATTACTTTGTGCACATCAGAGTGTGGTGGGGTTGGAATTATGTTTGTAAATAAACAAAAAAAAATGAAAAGTTGAAAGACTGTTTCTAGATCATTCACTGTATCAGTTCTACACACTTTACATTCATTAGGTTACTCTGTAAACTTCCAAAGAAGAGGGTCAGAAAACTTTAACCTCTTTTTTTTTTTTCCTGGAAACTGATATTCTGACATGTTTCATGGGATTGCTGTTTTTGGTCCAGGGCAGAGGGAAGAAATATGCCCACTGTTTTCTCACACTCCCTTTTCAGGTCCAGAGTCATGGCATCCCTATAGATGTTCCTCACCCTAAAGGCATATCCACAAGGAATAATTCTATTAACAAAGCATTCCTTTTCATAGAAACTTTTATCTCCCCTTTCAACACAGAAAATAAAGTAAAATTTTCTCTTTCTACGTTATATACTCTGACACGCTAGAACACATTTTTTCCCTAGCTATAACTTCATACCATATAATTTCTCCCAAGTATCAAGGTTGGAATCCTATCTATATATTTATCTTTAAACAGCTGACAGGTAAAATAACATTCTTTAGCTAATGCTTAAGGAGATACTTATTGACTGGCAAATGCACATTAGTCTGTCTTGGTCTGCAGTAGTAAAATCATGCAGAATTACTGAGGCTGGTATATAATAAGAACAGCAGAAGTGAAAATATCTGCATACACACCATCTGATGTACTGGCTATATCTGTATACGCAATATTTGAAACATATTGGAAATATCTATATACGTGATATCGGGCACACACTAAAAATATATGTATATAGAATATCTGACACATACTGGAAATGGTTTACTATTAAAATGTTGAAGTTTAGAATAAAAACGGTAATTAACAGCAAATTGTTTTGCCAAAAGTATACATAACCTAACGTCCCTAATGTCGAAAATCAGCTATTAATGCCGAAAATGTTGACAACGACATTTTACAGCATTAACAGCAATGCCACCCTTGCCGTAACTCCCTAACCCCTACACCTAACATCCCGTTTATGCAGGGGGAAAGCCCCCCTGCACCCCCCTGTGAGGGGCTGTGCCCCCCCATACCCCACAACTAAATATTCCAACTCCGAAATCGCACTACAGTGAGGAAAGGGATGTATCTCCCTAACCGCACTGTACCGCAATCCCTGTACATAAGCAAACATTATATTTGCGAATGCACAGTACATTTGCAACTATACCATTCGATTACGTAGCTTGCACACATATGAACTATTCAAACATCTGTAGTTCAAATAGTTCATAGGCGTACAATGGTACACCGATATTTCAATAGGAAACTACTGGAAATATATGTATACATAGCATCTGATATTCTGGAAATATCTATATACACAACATCTGACACATACTGGAAATATCTGTATGCACAATATCTGTCACATACTGGAAATCAAGAAAAAAGTTAAGATGCCACCAAACACCATGAAGAAAATAATTGGTAACCTTCCAAAAAACATGGTACAGGAAACTACAGAGAATACCAATGTGCAAATAATACGAATGTATTGAGTGCTTTCATCTCCAAATAAATTGAGACTTCATCAGAATCACACTTACTGAAGACATAATATCTGAACCATACTGAGCATGTCTACATCTTCACAGTATCAGCCGCATACAGAAGGTTGTGCTTTTAAAGTGACAGACAGTAAACTGTGCAATCAAATGTTAAAGAATGTGAATGTGAACCTCTGTGATATGTACAGTCAAAACTCTGCATGATACGGTGGTCAGCTGTTCTTATAACTGCCAGAAGTACATTAACATTCCTTAATTCACAGTTAGAGCCTTTTACAAAATTGTTCTAATGCGAGTTTATTAAAGAGATAAATGAAAATTAAACACTGACTATGCTTATGCAGAGATTTTATCTAATTAAATTCTTAGACTTTCTAACAGAAAAATTGCCATTGGAAATTCAGGGGGAAAGTAACCCACTACAACAAATCTATAATGCTCAACTCAGACTTTACAACACTAGACACTTTCCAATAAAATATTTCAAATAGATTTAAAACAAATAAATCAGATCTGTATACTATTGTAAGAATTCTAAATATTATATGTGTGTGTGTGTGTGTGTGTGTGTGTGTGTGTGTGTGTGTGTGTGTGTGTGTGTGTGTGTGTGTGCGTGTGTGTGCGTGTGTGTGCGTGTGTGTGCGTGTGTGTAGATGTGTGTAGATGTGTGTGCGCGTGTGTGCGCGTGTGTGCATGTGTGTGCGTGCGTGTGCGTGCGTGTGTGTGCTGGTGTGTGTGTGTGCACGTGTGTATGCGTGTGTGTGTATACACACCAAATTATAACCTGCTGAAAGAGAAGTGTAGAATAAAGAAAAAGCTTCCAAACTTCTCAAAGACAGGTGATGCTTTACATATGCCTGGAACTGATGAAGAAGGAAATCAAAGGTGAAGTTAGTGAACACTGATTTCAAATACTTTCACAGGTGAGGTTAGTGAACACTGATTACAAATAATTTCACAGGTGAGGTTAGTTATCACTGATTACAAATACTTTCACAGGTGAGGTTAGTGAACACTGATTACAAATACTTTCACAGGTGAGGTTAGTTATCACTGATTACAAATACTTTCACAGGTGAGGTTAGTGAACACTGATTACAAATACTTTCACAGGTGAGGTTAGTTATCACTGATTACAAATACTTTCACAGGTGAGGTTAGTGAACACTGATTACAAATACTTTCACAGGTGAGGTTAGTTATCACTGATTACAAATACTTTCACAGGTGAGGTTAGTGAACACTGATTACAAATACTTTCACAGGTGAGGTTAGTTATCACTGATTACAAATACTTTCACAGGTGAGGTTAGTTATCACTGATTACAAATACTTTCACAGGTGAGGTTAGTTATCACTGATTACAAATACTTTCACAGGTGAGGTTAGTTATCACTGACTACCAAAGCTTCAGTTTTGCTCTTCTGCCTGTATTATATTAACATATTTCCTTACTTCTTGCAACAAAGTAAGGTGAGCCCAAAAAATCATTATATCCTTAAGCAAAATTAAAAAAAATATACGAACCTAAGGAATTCAGATGGCATGTACGGCCCATATTACAATGCCAGCTGTCAGGTCTGCAAATAATCACCATAGCAACACTGTAAAAGTGGAATCTATTCTTGAATCATTACAGAAGCAAGCAATGCAATACATAAAAAGAGAGGATAGGGCATGTTACTCTCACCGAGAGCAATCCTATTCCCAAGTAATGGTAACCAACCCTAAATGCGCATTTATTAATATAATTGGAGGATATAGCATAACATATTAAGCTCATTAGCTGTTCCTTTATTTACTGTAAGCGTTTTCATTTAATATGACACATGGGTAAGCTCCCAAGACAAATGCATTTCATTTTTAACAACGACCAAAGCAATATAGCACACACTTAAGGTATAAGACAGAAAAAAAGTATTATAGAAATCAGTGAGCAAACTAAAATAAAAATAATAAAAAAACAGTGGCTTAAAAGGAAAAACTTTGTTATATAGAGGTTATTAGAGGTAGAACAGTAAAACCAAACATCTATGCAAGCTAGATGGAATTATTTTGCTGCAAATTATAAAACAATGCATATTTAAAGAAGTCTTCCTGACTCTTCCTTTCTTGCTCTGTACCCAAAGCATGTCCTCTGTGCATTCTGGTGTTTCCATTACCAAAGAATCAGATTGCAAGCTGTACTTCACTGTTAGAGATCAGTTTCCATGCACTATAGGGCAAACTGTCACGCTAGAACCTATATTTTATGTTACAGATCAGTTTTCAGCCAGGAAATGCTTCTTATAGGAAATCAATACTTTTAAGAGAAATTGACTTAAATGAATAAAACTCTCTGGAACAAATATTTTACATGTGGGGTAAATGCTCATCAGTTTTAGGTTCTACCAATTCTATTCACATAATTAGGATCTAAGGTTAGAGGGCATTAGAGTTTAGGCACAACAGTTTATATTTCTTTGGTAATTCACTAAGTGGATTATTTTTAAGTTGATTACATTCTATGTTGTTGATAACAAAAATAATTGAAATGTTATTTCTTGGTCTTCCACTGCTTTGTGACATACGACTGAATGAAAATCAAAACACAGGGCTTGTAGAACAGCTACTGTAATGGTGTAGTTCTGCTAAAGGCTCTAAAGAGGAGAGGGTGACTATTCAATACAGCATCAAAATGAGATAAAGTGAAAAGGGTCACATGATACAGACAAGCATGTGATAATGATTGTGAAGTGCTTCTCTTAAAACTGGTAAGGGAACTGTTCAAACATACCTTTTTCACTCAACACTTGGGCCAGAAGCAGAAATCTATAAAACTAAAGAGTACATCACACAATCTCAGATCATTACACAATCAAAGACATGGATATCGATAAACATGCATTTCATACACACACACACACATACACACACACATATATATATATATATATATATATATATATATATATATATATATATATGGGTCTCCTTCTGTTTGTCGAAAGTACACTTCATCAACAAACAGAAGGATGAGCCCACTTCCGCGAAAGTGCACTACATCGAAAGCCAATTTGCCGAATCACCTTACAGTGAGGATAAGGGAATATATCCTTTTCCCCACTGTAGTGCGATCTCGGAGTTAGTATATTTAAGTAGGGGGGTGTGGGGTGCAGGGGGGCTTGCCCCCATCCATAAATGAGATTTAGTGTGCTGTGTTTTTCTTTTGGTTTTGTTTTTCATTGTTTTGTGTTTCGCGAAAGTGCATTTTCGACAAAGTGCAGTTTCACAAAAGTAAGTTTGAGGGTTTACGTTTCGATGATGAAATGTAATTTCAATGGATCGACATAGATCCATATATATCTAGATATATTTATATTTATATATATATATATATATATATATATATATATATATATATATATATATATATATATATATATATATATATATATATATATATATATATATGTGTGTGTGTGTGTGTGTGTGTGTGTGTGAATACTTGAGTTGGATGAAAGACCAGAAGATCGAAATCTGGAATGCCAAGACGAAAACAACGAAACCGCAGAACACCGAAAAGTGCAAAATTCAAAATCCCGATATTACGGGAGTTTGAATTAGTGCTTTTCATGTTCTGCTGTAGGTAAGTGTGTGAGTGTATTTGTGTGGGGAAATGCTGTGTGTAAGTGTGTGTTGTGACTGTGGTGTGTGTGTGTGAGGGACTGTACTGTGTGGGTGTGTGTTTGCCTTATGTATCTGTTTGTGCGATCTTGGAGTTAGAATATTAAAGTAGGGGTGGTGTGGGGCAGCCTTCCACTAGTTGGGTGCAGGGGGGCTTGCCCTGCTGCTTATCATTGGTGTAGGGTGTTTTGTTTAGTAGTGTGGGGCAGTTGTGTGTGTGTTTTGTGTGTTATGTGTGTTTAGTAAACTTACGTGTTTTTCGGTATTCTGGGGTTTCGTTGTTTTCGTCTCTGTGTTCTGTGTTTCATTCTTCTGGTCTTTCATTGTAACGAAGTGGACCCATATATATATATATATATATATATATATATATATATATATATATATATACACACACACACACACACACACACACACACACACACACACACACACACACACACACACGTATATACATACTATACACACACACACACACACACACACACACACACACACACACACACACAAACATATGCTGCACAAGCGTGTGTGTGTATGTATGTCTAAATAGCTATGTGTATATGTGCAAATGTGAATAATTTTTATGTACATAATACATACATTTAGGTATAAATGTGTAGATATATAAAGATTTAGGTATTTATTCTCATTCACCAAAGAACAATAATCGATTATGTTACAACACTCACACAAATAGAGTTGATTATTTTTCCAAAGAAAAGTCACTTACTTACAGGCACTTTATACTACATAACATGGTGCTAATTCACAAATCATAGGAAATCAGGATAATTTCTGCAGCATGCAATGAAGACAGAATTCCTACCCCAACGTGCTGAAGTGACACAGGTAGTCATTATAATGGAACTGAGCTGGTAATCATAACAGCTTTGGCATTTCTGAGAAACTGTCACAGTTAATGTCAGATATCAAAGAAGTGGGAGTATTAAAGAGCAGGCAGGTAGAAAATGAATGAAAAACAAATGCTACCTTCAAATTTCACAAGGCCATGTAGGTGCATTATGCTTTTTGACCTAAAGAAGAAATGAAACTACAGCTTGTAGAAAGTATTAGGGTGTTCCTTGAGATGAAGTAGAATAAAGGACTATGTTCAGGGGGTAGCACATAAGACAGGTAAAGCAGAAGAAATCTGTATCTGCAGACATTTAAGGGTGACAATTAACACATTTGTTTAGGACATTACAATATCCCTTGCCAAGAACTGAAAATATTTTCACAGCCCTTTTGGGGGCAGCAATTCAGTGTTATATAAGTTCATCTTGGTGGCAGAGAATAATAAAAACAATGGCCAGGATAATGTATGAAAAGAGTTTTAAATATTTAAAAACAGTATAGGTTTTCAAGTGACTACAGAGACGCATTGTCATAGACATAATGTTGTATTTTGGGCATTTGAATGACAAGAATATATTCTACCAGTTTCAAGATAAAATTAATACTGTGCTAAAGTCACCCAAACCTCAGTTCATAAGAGTATCATACAACTACTACACATATCTTTCCAAACTTCAAGATTACTGTAGCCGTAAAATGCATTATTACTCAATAGGTCTGTATGGAAATAGAAGAAAGAATGTGAACATGCCTTCACTGAAAAGAATATGTCTTGCCTCTTAGGTTGGCATTTGATGCTTCTCCACATACTGGCTTTTGATACTTCTTCACATGTTGCCATTTGATTCTTCTCCACATGTTGCCATTTGATGCTTCTCCACATATTGGCTTTTGATACTTCTTCACATGTTGCCATTTGATTCTTCTCCACATGTTGCCATTTAATACTTCTCCACATGTTGCCATTTGATACTTCTCCACATGTTGCCATTTGATGCTTCTCCACATACTGGCTTTTGATACTTCTTCACATGTTGCCATTTAATTCTTCTTCACATGTTGCCATTTGATGCTTCTCCACATATTGGCTTTTGATACTTATTCACATGTTGCCATTTGATTCTTCTCCACATGTTGCCATTTGATACTTCTCCACATATTGGCTTTTGATACTTCTTCACATGTTGCCATTTGATTCTTCTCCACATGTTGCCATTTGATACTTCTCCACATATTGGCTTTTGATACTTCTTCACATGTTGCCATTTGATTCTTCTCCAAATGCTGGCATTTGATACTTCCCCGCATGTGTTTTTTGATACTTCTCCATGTATTGACATTTGATACTTCTCCACACTTTGCCATTTGATACTTTTCAGCATGTTGGCTTTTGATACTTCTTCACTTGTTGGCTTTTGAAAGTTCTCCACAAATTGGCATTTGATACTTCTCCGCATTTTGTTACCATTTGATACTTCTCTATATGTTCACATTTGATACTTATCTGCATGTTGGCTTTTGATACTTCTCCATATATTGCCATTTGATACCTCTCCACATGCTGCCATTTGATACTTCTCCACATGTTGCCATTTAATACTTCTCCACATGTTGCCATTTGATACTTCTCCACATGTTGCCATTTAATGCTTCTCCACATACTGGCTTTTGATACTTCTTCACATGTTGCCATTTAATTCTTCTCCACATGTTGCCATTTGATGCTTCTCCACATATTGGCTTTTGATACTTCTTCATATGTTGCCATTTGATTCTTCTTCACATGTTGCCATTTGATTCTTCTCCAAATGCTGGCATTTGATACTTCCCCGCATGTGTTTTTTGATACTTCTCCATGTATTGACATTTGATACTTCTCCACACTTTGCCATTTGATACTTTTCAGCATGTTGGCGTTTGATACTTCTTCACTTGTTGGCTTTTGATTCTTCACCACATGTTGCCATTTAATACTTCTCCACATGTTGCCATTTGATACTTCTCCACATGTTGCCATTTGATGTTTTGAAAGTTCTCCACAAATTGGCATTTGATACTTCTCTGCATTTTTTTACCATTCTCCGCATTTTGTTACCATTTGATACTTCTCTATATGTTCACATTTGATACTTATCTGCATGTTGGCTTTTGATACTTCTCCATATATTGCCATTTGATACCTCTCCACATGTTGCCATTTGATACTTCTCCATATGTTGCCATTTAATACTTCTCCACATGTTGCCATTTGATACTTCTCCACATGTTGCCATTTAATACTTCTCCACATGTTGCCATTTGATACTTCTCCAAGTGCTGGCAATTGATACCTATTGACATGTACACATTTGATACTTTCCGCATGTTGCCCTTTGGTACTTCTCCAGATATTGTCATTTGAAACTTCTCCACATGCTGCCATTTGATACTTCTCCACGTGCTGGCAATTGATACTTCTCCACATGTATATATTTGATACTTTCAGCATGTTGGCTTTTGATACTTCTTCACTTTTTGGCTTTTGATTCTTCTCCACATGTTGCCATTTAATACTTCTCCACATGTTGCCATTTGATACTTCTCCACATGTTGCCATTTGATGCTTTGAAAGTTCTCCACAAATTGGCATTTGATACTTCTCTGCATTTTGTTACCATTTGATACTTCTCTATATGTTCACATTTGATACTTATCTGCATGTTGGCTTTTGATACTTCTCCATATATTGCCATTTGATACCTCTCCACATGTTGCCATTTGATACTTCTCCATATGTTGCCATTTAATACTTCTCCACATGTTGCCATTTGATACTTCTCCACATGTTGCCATTTGATACTTCTCCACATGTTGCCATTTGATACTTCTCCAAGTGCTGGCAATTGATACCTATTGACATGTACACATTTGATACTTTCCGCATGTTGCCCTTTGGCACTTCTCCAGATATTGTCATTTGAAACTTCTCAACATGCTGCCATTTGATACTTCTCCACGTGCTGGCAATTGATACTTCTCCACATGTATATATTTCATACTTTCCGCATGTTGGCTTTTGATACTTCTCCACATATTGTCATTTGATACTTCTTCACTTGTTGCCATTTGTTTACTTCTCCACATGCTGGCACAGCTGATTCTCTACTGCATAAGTTCCTGTATGGTACAGAAAGTCCCACTACATTTGCTTCCCAGACACTGATGATAGCTGAATACTTAGGTGGATCTTGGCAGTATAAAAGACAACCAGTACTTAAAGGAAAAGGTGGAGAGTGGTTACAGGTCACCAATTTCTTCCAGCCATATTCAGTCAAAGAAAGAAGAATCTGTAGGTTCACAGGTAAATAGTAGGTCTGCAGACTATTACACACCTAACCAATAGCTGGACAGTGACCAAAGGTCAGACTCAAACCCTGTACCTTATATCTGTGAGGTAAACATCTTACCCATTATGCCATATTGCAACTTTATGCCCTACTCCTAGGTTAAAACACTTGTATGACAATGGGCAGAAGGGGCAAAGCAATGTCATATGCTAATGAATTATGCTGCTGCTGTATAAAATGCTTGAGGATCACATCAGCTACTCTGCAATTACTTGTTATGAATCCTGATATACAGGCACTAAACAGAAAGGATCCATTAATGTTGTAAGAGTATGGATAAGTCACAAAAGAAGGACCAAGACAGGATAAGGTAGTATGCTCTGTATTTCCTGCTAGGAAAGCATGCCTTTCATTATGGCAAGAAGCTTATTTTTTTGAATTTCCTTTATTAACTGGGAAAATGTGCTGGTCTATAAAACCTTTTTAGCCAAGACCCAGGCCAGACTGATGGTTGGGGTTAGGGGTTGATTCTTAACTTTAGAAGGGAATGTGGCTAGACTTAAAATAACCCACAAGGGTAGCTAGTCTAGCATTTACTCATGAACCTGTGAGCAGATTTGTAGCTAGGCTAGTACTTACCCATGAACCTCTGAGCAGATTTGTGTCCATGAACCTATGAGCAGATTTGTAGCTAGCCTAGTACTTACTCATGAACCTGTGAGCAGATTTGTATCTATGAACCTATGAGCAGATTTGTAGCTAGCCTTGTACTTACTCATGAACCTGTGAGCAGATTTGTGTCCATGAACCTATGAGCAGATTTGTGTATTGTGTCCACTAACGTGTTTTAGAGATATAGGATGAAACCAGACTATTGAAATATAATCAAAGCAGACGAGAGGAAATTATACATATTCCACATAGACAGTGGCTGGAAGTCGGGAATTAGCCAAAACCCTGTAGCTGCAAGACGGAGATCTTTCTACCATGCTGCCCATGTGACTTCACAAAAGCAATTTCAACAAAGATAATTTCTAAAACTTTGGATGACTACAGTACAAAGTAACAAATCCAATTTTGTTTAGAGACATGTGGTGCTGCTTTCTGGTAAAACAACAATCAATTTGCTCAAAAACAACAAAATAAATCTATTTTTTTTCCCTGTGGAGTGTTTACTACCTGCATACTGCATGAACTGCATGTACTATATATTTTAATTCCAAACTGATGCAACTTAGGAAAAAAAATAAATTCATCATTTCATGAATGTGTTTTTTGGCAGAATAAATTCAGCTTTGCCATACTTCACTGAACACTATACGTGAAGAGAACCTAAAAGTGAAAAAAATTAAGATCCTTCCACAAAACTTCACTTGGTAAACTGACAGAAACAAAGTGACTGAAGATTTAGCCAAAAGATGTAATAGGTTTCATATGACACAAAACAGACACCACAGGAATCCCTGCATTCTTGAGAAAGACCACCTATATTGAATCAATTTTCTTACTTGTCTTGTGAATCTCTCCATGGATTCAGTGTTTGTAAATGTTAATAAATAAATAAATGCAGGGAATATGCATTTTAGAGTGGTCAGAAGACATCCTAGTAATAGCTTTTAGCATTTCCCGGTTAGGGGTCACCACAGCGGAACTCCGGTCCGCTAATGATTGGCAGTAGATTTTTACATGCTGGCTTGCTGGGCCTAACGCACAACCTTCAATGAAGGAATGGCCATTCACGCATACGCAGAAGACGCTCAATATTTGACCTTCTTCTATTTAATATTTTCATAAATAAACTTCATATCGCTACAAAACTGTCCCATCCATAACATATTTATAGGAAATCACTCAAAATTCATTTACTGACATTGAAACATAGCTAAAAAACGCTAACTTGCTACTTAATGCCAAAAATCAAACTGATGATATTTACTCCAAAATAACACCTTAACCAAAAACACACATTTCATATTACCTTAAGTAATAACACAAAAATAGAAACCATAAGCCAAACTTAAACTATTCGGAGTCATAATAGATGACAACTTCAAATTTCATTGCCACATACTTCATTCTATCAAGAAAACTCATCAAAAACTTAGTCCCTCTATAGAGCTAAAGAATCCCTGATAGATCAAGCAAGGATCACCTTAGCAACAACATATCTCCTTCCATTTTTATTATATCCTTCCTTTTCTTACATATATGAACACTAAGTATAGAACTAAAGTAGCCTCCTGCTATTACAAAACAGCTAGATTTGCAATCAACCGACCTTATAAAGCACACCACTGCCTTGCATTAAAGCAATTAAACTATCTTGAACTCCCAAATCATTTAACATACTCACAACTAATCATTGCCCGCAACCTACTGTACCCTCCAGACAAGTGCCCAGCAGTTGGCTCAAAGACAGAACCCACAGAGTGAGAGTTGCTGGAGCCATGTCAGACTCAAAACCGGTCACAAGTGGTGTCCCACAGGGTTCTGTCCTGGGACCACTCTTGTTTGGTATATACTTTTCCGAGGTACAGGCAAATGTGGGAGGACTATGGCTCACCAAGTTTGCAGACGACTGCAAACTGGGCGCCATAATCAACTCTCCAGCTGACACAAACATCCTTCAAAAAGGTCTCACAGAGACAGATAACTGGTGCCAGCACCATGGTTTAAAGCTAAATGCCAAAAAATGTATAGTCATACCCTTTGGCAAAAACAATGTGCCCACAAATTACCACATAGGTGGAAACCCATTAAGTACAGAGAAAGTTATTAGGGACCTGGGGACCCAAGTTGATAGCAATCTCTCCTTTGAAAACCACATTGCCAAAGTGGTTAGAAAGACCTTCTACATAGCCCACCTCATCACGAAGGGTTTCACATCTAGATCAAGAGAGGTAATTGTGCCCCTTTATTCATCCCTCATCAGGCCCATCATAGAATACAATGCCCCTTTTGGGATGTACTTTACCCGACACCTGCAGCAATCAGAAAGACCCCAAAAGTATCTCACCAAGAGGATCAAGGGTCTCAAACAGATGCCATATGCTGCTCGGTTAAAAAAACTCCAGCTCTACTCAATTGCATACCGCCTACTTCGAGGCGATCTATGCCTGACATACAAAGCTATGTCAAATCCAGAATTAATGGACATGCTCCACCTCAGTAAATCTAAATCCCTTAGAGCCACACTCTCGAGGGACTTGAACCTCAGCACAGAAATAAATAGAACTTGCTGGAGGGACAGGTTCATAACCCAGAGGCTCCCTTCACTCTGGAATAGAATTCCAGTTCATGTGAGGCAGAGCACCTCACTGAATCTCTTCAAGAAAAATCTCAGTAAGTGGATGGGGGATCGTAGGTTTGTCCCAGGGATTACTCCCGTGTCACTATTAGACAGAGGCACAGTAAACTAAACCTTAAAAAGGACACAGTATACTCAAATCAAGGGGTGGCGTAAGCCATACAGAATCGGGCTAGGCTTATAATTGCCCCAGGGCAGATAGCCTAGTATGAACCTATGAACCTATGAACCTATTACAAAATACTCTACTGTACTATTCACCCACTAGAGACCTTCACTCTAGCAAGAAAGTTTTACTACATATCAGTACAACATTCAACACGGATGGAGACTCTCTACTGTCATTATGTGTCAAAACTCTGGAATGAAATCCCCACAGAGTTAAAACAGATAGAAAACTTAAATAGTTTCAAAACTTTGCTTAAACAGTACTTATGCCAAAGATGGCTCTGTCCATCCTGCTCACCTGACTAGCTTGGGTCTATATTACATCAACGAACATTTTAATGTTCAAATCCCTAAAGGTTGACCTTTAGAGATCGAACATTTAAATGTTTGAAAATGTAATAAAAGCAAAATAAAGAAAACAAAAATTAACAAAAGGGTTTTAGCAGGGGGCAAGCCCCCCTGCACCCCTCACACCCCCCTGCTACTTAAATATACCAACTCTGAGATTGCACATCAGTGCACTACAGTGCAGAAATGGGAAAGTTCCCCTTCACTACACTGTAGCATGATCTTGGAGTTGGTATATTTAAGTAGAGGGGGTGTGGGGGCGTAGCCCCCCACGTGGGGTGTGCCCTCCTGCCTACACCCTTTGGTTTATGTATTTATTGCTTAGTTTTTTTTTTTATTTTTAAAGAGTTTCGAACACGTAAATGTTCAATCTATAATGGTCGAACTTTACAAATTCGAACATCTACATGTTCGTTGATCTAATATAGACCCACTAGCTTTACTCAGATTACTTTTCTCCAACTCTTACAGCCACTTTGCTTCTCAGTCTTTCTGTAGTTTATTGCTCCTCCTCATACTGCATTTATTCCTAGACTCTTACTTTTCCTCTTTCTCTTACACCACACCACTATCTAAAATGTATTCCTCTGCCCCTTTGTCTTCCTGCTCATTTCAATAACTTCTCCTTTCATATCGCTCATCATTTTAAGCTACATTCTGCTTGTCTGTCTGTAAATTATTACTGAACTGAAAAACACCCCAGTTTGTTCTCTTTTCTGTTATTGTGTATTATTTTTCTAGTCAATAATTAGCCAGTTTATATTAATTTCTCTGTTGTTTTTGTGTTAAAGTGTAATTTTCATATAAAAAATATTTAATACTATTTAAAAAGCATGCAAATACGCTCACATATAGATGTTTTTACCCTGCAATTACAAAAATGGGTTTTGCCAGGTCAGATATTTCCTAGTGAACAAAGACAAATAAATAAATACATATATAAATAACTAAGATCTGCTCACTGACAAATTCAGTTCAAATTTCATCTACCCATCACACACAGTTATCCCCTAAGAAATACCCTCTACCACTCCACCATCAATAACCACCAAAGAAAAAGTTGCCACTGCACTATCTAAAGTTAAACACACAGCTTCAATGGGGTCTGATGATACACCAGTTTGCCTCTTAAACAGCTCATCAGAACTTATCAGCCCCACTGGGATCTCTATTTAACTACAGCCTTTGGACTGGCTTTGTCCTGACAGAGTGGAGGATAGCAACAATCATCCCCTGCATAAAGGGGGACTATTTACTGACCTGGGAAATTACAGACCCATAAGTTTGACTAGTCTTATATATTAGGCATTGGAAAGAATAATCATGGATGATGATAAATAATGACATAGGAAACCACCAAACACTGGACCTGACTCAATTTGACTTTGTCAAGGGGTGGTCATGCCTAATGAATCTCTTGGATTTCTTTGAGAAAGTCACTAAGGCCACAGATGATGGTAAAACAGTACATACTGCCTACCTTGACTTGGCATAAACCCCTATGTTATCAGATGGATAGCCAATTGGCTCATAGACAGGACACATGTTTAAAGTGGGTGAGTTCAGATTGAGCAAGAGGTCAGTCACTAGTGGTGTGCCACAAATATGCAGTCTCCCAGGTTAGAGTGGAAAGACGGAGGAAATGCAGTGTATGTGCTGCAGAATATAGCCATATCTGTGCATGCAAATCCTTGTAATCATGCCATTGAAGCATCAGGAAAATAAGTTAAAGTAGAATCTATTTCCCCTCCAGTTCAGAGCTTTTACTATATACGGACAATGCAATGTTATATTGTGCAAATATGCAAGTGTGCACACCTTAAGTTGATGTAAGATTCACGTGCCTTTTTCAGGGACACAGTCCTTGTTAAAATGTGTGCTTGGGTGCGGGAGAATATGTCAGCAGAAGCAGCTTATACAATAATGAAGTGTGAGCTATGTCAGCCCTTTCCTTGAAAGACAGCTTATGCAATCAGTTTAACAGTTCATCCTGACCATAAATTGCGAGACAAGAAGGCAAAAGGTTCTCATTTGAGCTTCTGAATCCTCAATTTTACTAGTCCAAAGAACTGTGTGGGACTCGTTTGTCATGACCAGTGACTTAACTTCTACTGCCCATAGGTCTTGTGGCCCCTGCACACCATGCCTACAGACAGGTTTGGTCTAATGGTCACTCCCACTCTTCCATTCACCTGAAGACTACACATTCACATCAGATCACCTTGTGCTTTCAGATCTCTCCAGAGAGCTACCTTGGTCTAAAATGCTTGCAGTATTCTAAGCCATGAGACAGATTCACTAGACACAACAATAAGGCCAAAGTCCAAGGGCAGGATCAAGACCCATCTTGTAAACCAAATTCTTTACCTCTGGGCTTAAAAATGTACATGTGTTTCTGCAAGCTCCCACCTGCTGCTGGAGGTCATGAGAGGTCCACTTCAACTGAGTCCTGAAGGCCATGTGAGTATCTAGTCAAAACCCAACATACTCAAGCATGTAGACAATCTCAAACCTGTGACCATTATTCATTGTTACTGTTCAGCATGTCTTCAG
>NC_056726.1:1786429024-1786484024 GCF_019279795.1 Protopterus annectens | reverse complement strand
TACAGGCAGTTAATAAGACTGAAGACCAGGGATATAAGCTTGTTCCAATCACGTTGATAATAGTAGTCCTCCATAGCATGTGTGTGTGGAAGCATGCACATATATGGGGGGGGGGGTCGTCAAGGCTGGGTCTTCTACAATGATACAGATGCTCATGTCAACCAACAGGGAGTGATGTTTATGCCATAAGTACAAAAAATACCTATTGGCTTCCAGAATAATGACTCTCTCACCTTTCACAGAACAGACAAGTCAGGAACGTCTCTTTCTTTCTCTCTCTTTGTCTTTCCCTCTGAGATAATGAACATGCCCATACCATTAGTTCACAAGGAACTGATGGCTGTTAGGCAGTGGAGAAACAAAAAAATAAAATAATAATAATCAATAGACACAGTCAAAATAATTACAATAAGTACACATATGCGAAAAACTGATAACAAGTATGTGTGAGATAAAAGCAAATAAGTGAAACAATAAGAGAATGTGTCTATGTTCATTTAAACAGTGTATTAATACCTAAGAACTTAACAGCTAATTACATATAGTACTGAAAAAACAAGGCAAGTTGGAGGTATCTATATAGTCCAAATGGCTGCTACCATTTTAAAAAGCAGGCGAGTAAAACAGCAGAGCACAATTTCAAGATACAAGTTGTCTGATTCAGGTACAACATACAGAAGCACTTTTTAGAGAAAATTTGGCAGATGATTGTTAGTGACAGTTGTATCTAACACAATGATGTCTGTTCAAAGATGCACTGGTTAGGCATGACAGGTCTCAGCTGAGATGAAAGATAAGCGGTTGGTTAAGTAAGACCTAGAACACATTCAGTACAAAGAGAAATGGGTATACTAGTATGAGCCAAGCAGTCCTTATCTGACATAAAAAAATGTTTCTGTGTTTAATGGGGCTATGTTACTGGCATGCACGTTACTTTTAAATGATGCAAAAGTTTTACTAAGCAAGAAAGGCTAGAAATGTGTTATTTTGTAAGCATCGGTAGTTAAATGCTCTGAACAGTTTGATACAGACTGTAAACCTAGCAATCAGCTTCCTCTGAGAAGACGCCACACTGACTGATATACCAGACTTATATAAGGGAGTACACTAGGTTTCTTAGGCTAATATCAACCATTGGGCTATACTGACAAATCTCTGAAGTAGGGTTATGATGTTTTAATTATCACTAATCATGTGATATAAGAACAGACCAATTCTTTTTAGCCATTTTATCGTATCCGTCAAATGTCTAGAACTTCGCAGAATGCCCTGATTTCTGCATCCTATTTTTGGTCTGTTTCCTGTAAAATTTGTGAGTTTCTGGCTAATTATTGAGGACTGAAGCTACTAAATAATGACAGACATTTGAGTTTCAAGGTTTTATATTCTTTAAAAAATGCAAGCTAATGCAAAACATATCATTCTATCATGTATACGAGTATATGGTTTCAAGATAACTATATATAAAGAACTGTTTTGAGTCTGGTCTACCTCTAAGCTAGAAATCACAAAATAGGCAATGTAAGAAGGAAATGTTTCCTCCTTTCATATTTACATTAACCCCTCGGAAGAAACCAGTGTAGTCATATCTACTGTTTTTAAGCACATCTGCACCTCAGTCATGTAGCTGAAAGAGAAATGTACTTCATCAACAGAAAAACAGATAAAAACATTTGAAGCGATGGCAAGTTTTATAACAATTCAGTTTACTCTGAAACCAAGTATTACTGTGCAGTAATTCATTTTGTTTTAATTCTTGCAGCAGGAAAAGTAATACTTCTGTAACAATGTTACAAAGCTAAAGATGTTATGGAGCAACTTTTCGATACATTTTCTAAGACAGATTGCTTTGTGGAAAACATGAACGATATTGATCAAAGAAAGTTGCTGGCTGAAAAACAGCTGACATCTGAAAAGAGTGCTTGATATAGTTCAGACATGGGAATAATCTCATAAAATGTGCTGTATCTACATAATCATTTAGCAAACATTTCTATAATAAATACAGTGATACTGAGATATGGTACAATGTTACCTTTGTTAATTCTGAGTACAGTAACTGAGATCTTTGGAGATATGAGCTGTTAGTAGTATATAAAGTCCTAGCGACACTCGTCCTACTACGAGGTAGTTTCCTTGGGCAATATATATATATATATATATATATATATATATATATATACACACACACATACAAATACATATATATATATATATATATATATATATATATATATATATATATGTATTCCCGGTCAACAAATGATAAATAAATAAATAAATAATATATATATATATATATATATATATATATATATATATATATATATATATATATATATATATGGGTCCCCTTCAAAACATCTAAAACCCATAACATCTAATTTCATAACATTGAGACCAGAACATCTAAAACCCAAAACATTTAAAACCCATAACATTGAATTTCATAACGCGTAACAGTACAAATCACATGAAAATAACATCCCCTCCAGATATAACGACATATAATGACACCAGACTACCAAATACACTTTTTACTATGTTTCTGCAGGAGGGCTTGATATAGTGGGGTTAGGAAATTAACTTTTTCCCACTGTAGTGTGATCTTGGAGTTGGTATATTTAATTTACGGGGTCTATATTATAACAACGAATGATCAAATGATCAAATGTTGTTATATCAAACTCAAAAGTTCGAAGTCACAACACATCGAACTACCAGAACAGCAATTTTTTCCCAGGGAAAAAAAATTGCTGTTCCCAAAAAAACAAAAAAAAAAAAAAAAAAAAAAAAGCACATTCAAACATTATATAAAGTGGGGGGCTTTGCTCCCCACACAAAATACACTACTACTTAAATATACCAACTCCGAGATCGTACTACAGGGCAGAAAACGGCAAAGTGATGGAAGCAGCCAACCGACTTCTTTCCCAGGGAAAGAATTCGCTTATATGATACTTCGTCATTTTGTGTTTTCGACATTTGAAGTACGAACAAGATGCATTCAACAAAATGCGTCTTCGGTCTTCTGATAGGATCCCTAATTTACAGGGGTGGGGGTAGTAAAAAGTGTGTTTGGTAGTTTGGTGTTGGTATATGTGGAGGGGATATTATTTTCTTGTGATTTGTAGTGTTAGATGTTCTGAAATTCGATGTTATGGGGTGGGGGTAGTAAAAAGTGTGTTTGATAGTTGGTGTTGTTATATGTGGAGGGGATGTTATTTTCTTGTGATTTGTAGTGTTAGATGTTATGAAATTCGATGTTATGGGTTTTAGATGTTCTGCTCTCAATGTTATGAAATTAGAGTCAGTTTCAATTAAATGATAGTAAACCTATATATATATATATATATATATATATATATATATATATATATATATATAGGTTTACTATCATTTAATTGAAACTGACTCAGTCGAATGATCATATCATCGATCGACATCCTCGAAAACACACAATGCCAAACTCCAGAATTGCCGAAATACATCTCGAATGCGACCTAGGGACGAGCTTTAACATGGGTCAAGATAGGGGCGAGATTTGTACTTCGGCAGTATCGGAGTTCGACATTGCCAATGTTCGATGTTCGGGTTTCGCATGAAGTAGATTCAACCGAGTCCACTTCAATTAAATGATAGTAAACCATATATATATATATATATATATATATATATATATATACAACTCACACCACTGCATTTCTTTAAACTCTCTTCAATGGCTTGAACTTCCCCAGTTTCTGCTATCTTATCAATTTCATATGCTACACTCTATTCTTTATAAACCCTCCTTCTGTCCATCTCTATCTTCCTTAGTCTCCATCTACATCTCATCCCAGACCCTCCGTACTTCTAACCAACAATTACTTGATATCTGCCACCCAAAAAGGTCAGTAGGCAAACTACTCTACAAACACTCCCTTGCCCATGCTTGGAACAAACTTCCCCTTGACTTACGTTCAGTCTCCCACACCTCACACTTTAAAAATGAACTAAAAGCTTATTTTATCAATTCCAGAACCTGCCCTTGCCATGACCATACCTAGTCTTCCTTCCCTTTATGTACCCTCAAAAGGACCATACTTAGTACCTCATTACACCTCTATCTCCAATGTGTCTACTATTCATTTGCACAATTTTATACAAACAAAAAATGTTAATTGTTGACCTATTGAACTATATCAATGTAAAATTGTTACTTAGCTTCTTTTTAATGCAACTTTAACTTTATGCATGTATCCCAACATATGTGAATCATTTTGCTATAACTGCTATTATATCAATATTGTTTAAAATTGTATTTGTTTTAACATGTATTACTGGAGCTTTTCTCCTTGGGTCTCCACTGAAAATGGGCCACAAGCCCAGTTGGACAAACCCAGTTAACAAATGTCAATAAATAAATAAATAAAAATAAATAAGCTCACAAAAACACTTTCAATCTTGTATCTTCAAAAACAACTTCTTAGGATACCCTGTATCAATGCCTGTACCATAATTAATAAATGGTCAACTTTGGAAGCCTGTATCATCCTTGAAAGCCCCTACATACTAGCAGCAATGTGGTCAAATTATGGCCATCGCCCCTATCCCTTCATTCTTTCATATTACAACATACTGCAGAATTTTAGGCCCAGTTCTAGAACTGGCAGTGGAGTGATGTTACTAATTAAACAGCATTCTCCATTACAAATTGTGTCCTCAACCATGCCTAGCTATAAAAATAATCAAGCAACCAAACTGGATATTAGCAAATCTAATTCTGGGTCATCAAATCCTTCTTAGCATTACCCTTACCTGCATCCCTCCTCCCTTCTCTATCATCTCTGTTAACAACATCCTGTTAGAAATCTTCCCTAATGGCTGCCCTCGTAACTCCTTTACACTGGGTGACTTCAACGACAACTGTTCTTGCCCTTTATTGACACAGTTAAACAAATTATTGCTTCAATACAATTAAAGCAATCAAATTAAATGTCAAACCAGGAAAACATACCATTTTAGACCGCATAATCACTTTTTTAGCTAATCTCTCTCTTACCCAGTACTTTCAAAGATCATTGTCCAGTAATACTCTTCTGGCCCTTCAAAACCATAAAACCTACACCTCACTTGATCACAACCTGGCCATTCCCTGAGGGAAAACTAATCATTCAATACCAACATCTATGCAATCTTGGATGGTCCCCACTATTCCTCATCCAATATCCAGAAGACATCTTATCCTTCTTCTCCAACACTCTAAGCACAATTAAAATACTTTTTTCTTTATCACTTGAAGGAGGCAAAGGGGGCATACATTTCCCAGGATAGCAAGTGAAATCAGGAATATAATAAAACAAAGAGATAAGGCATGAGTAATCTGAAAACAGAATACACCAAACGAACTTCCTGAAGCTTGATATCCATTAGCAAACAATCTAGGATTTTTAATCAACATAGCTAAATCTCTGTTTTTAAGAGAAAAGCAAACAAGAACCACCAGACCCACCATACTTTTCTGTAAAGAAATACAATTCCTCACAGACCATACTTTTACCACTACAACCTTCACTACAAATAAGACAAGCAGCCTGTCTGTGGATGACTATAAAAACTTTCTCATCTCCTCCATCTCTCCTTCAAATCACACCTCACTAAATTGCAATGTATGCCCAAGATTCTATCATTTAGTAGAATCTGCAGCAGCCCTCTACTTCTCAGGGATCTAAGTTAAAGAAACTAAAAAAACTCCAAACAACCTAAAATTCTCTTCTGTGAAAATAAACACTTTTCACCCCATATTCCTCTAAAGAGCAGTATGCAAAATTCTGCCAACTCTCACTTTACCTTCACTCTTTCTCATACTTCAGGAAAAGTCCCCGTATTGCTAAAACACTCTTGTCAATATTCTCTTTTCAAAAGTACATCCTCCCAAAATCCAAAAGGACTATAGACCAATATCCAGTTTCAGTTACAAGCAAATGATCTAATACATAAATGGCATGGCTTTACATGCACATTTGGTGCTATAATATAATACTTCTTTCAGCATATAATCTCTTCTAATATCATAAATGGATGATTACACCTGTATCTTTGTAGATATGATTAGGGCATTTGAGACAGTAAACCACAAACTACTCATTAACGGACTACATAAATCTAAATTTGGTAATAACACAATCAAATGGTTTCTAAGTTATCATGAAAATAGTGCCCTTCAAATCCTTACACTCAATACAGATGTCCCTCAGGGATCATTTGTAGGACCTCTACCGTTCTCTTTATTCATTAATGATATTATCAAAGACTACCTATATCACTAAACATCACATTATACACCGAAGATGTTAACTTCTTCAAGAATAGCATCATTCTCCCTCCAACGTTCAAAAGCCCACTCTACCACTATTTTTCTAATCTTTGCACCTGGGCAGAAAATAGTAATGTCCTACTTAACTATAAACAACCAACTTAATGTTCTTTTCTGTACTATGTTTAAAAAAAGTACATAACCATAACAACATTATTCCCATTCTGGATCCCTCCTTGGACTTGTGTGTATATATATATATATATATATATATATATATATATATATATATATATATATATGTACAGACAATATAGTTACCGAAGTCCTAGAACAGCTAAAACTGTTTTACAAAATAACTCCTCCCAGCAGCCTGCATCACGCTTTGTAAAAATGTACTGCTTACAAAACTCAAATATGGCTTACCATTTCCTGTTTTTCATTCAAACTGTATTGTCCACAGGCTACAGACAGCAGAACAAATATGCTGATTTGCTCATGTGCAGATCCTCTCAACCATCACTGCAACTATCTTAAAAAACTAAATTGGCTATTTGTTACCGAGAGATCAACTTAACTCTGAAGCATCTTAATATACAAGGTTCAGAATAGTGGCTACTGCCCACCAGTGAAGAAGGAACTCACCTTCAAGCAACAGGTTTATTCTTTAATAGGTAGCAAAAAAAATGGGCTTATGCTGTATTGACCCCATTCCAAACAGTCATAGGAGGACGAGCGTTTACCAGATTGGGCCTAGCTCTACGGAACAAACTCCAACCAGAAAAAAAAGAAGGCTGAACATGAGTTTAGTCAGCCTTTTCAAACATCTCCATTGTGAAAAAGCACATAATTTCTACGGGGATAATGGTTGGCAACATAATGCTGCATAGACTAAATTACGTCTTTCATATGTAATGTCTACTGCGACTTAATGCTCTGTAACCATACTGTCACACATTGCTCTGAATTAAGTCTAACCAATTACAGTCCTATGTACAGCCAGTTCTATCAGTTCTATAACTAACTGCACATATAGTACATAAATTTCAGCCTATGGAATAAAACAGTGTTTTTATTTCTTGTTTGTTTCATTTCTTGCCATTCTTGAACGCATTTTACAATTTCTGCCCTATAAACTGAACATATTCAACTAGCAATGGGCCTTTTATTTTGCAATGCAGGTTTAATATTGCCATGGTCAATTAGACTCAGGTTTTTCAACTGTCATTGTAGTTTTTGAAATGTCAAATCTGTGCAAATAATTGTTTATATAATTGCCTTGTTTAATTTTGTTGCTCTGTCATATTCTGTACTATTGTCTCTGACCCGGGTTATGGCTGAAAACGATGCTTGGGCCAGTTCAATTCCATGGTTAACAAACAGTAAATAAATACATAATGTAAAGATATTGTAGGTCTGAACGTGACTGGGCAAAGAGTTAATTTAAAAATTCAGGCTTATTTTCAAGAACCAAATGTAGACC
Source organism: Protopterus annectens (assembly GCF_019279795.1). NCBI lineage: Eukaryota > Metazoa > Chordata > Ceratodontiformes > Protopteridae > Protopterus > Protopterus annectens. The sequence continues at coordinate 1,786,476,243 of NC_056726.1, read as the reverse complement.
AACAAAAATACCGCCCAACTGTCTTTTCAACAAACAAAGAAGTAGTATCTTAAGGTTTTCTCCACCACAACAATGCAGTCTCTTATAGCCCTGCCAGCAAACAGGCTGTTAAAAGACATAACCCAGCTCTAGGCCCTGGCCAGCCTTCCTTCAGCTCAGTATTAACAAACTCTTCCCCTGTGTTGGTCCTAGGTCACATCCACATGAAGCCTCAAGGGGTTAATAAATTCCACAATGCTTAAACTCTGATTGAGAATGTTCCTGAATTTGTGCTGCTTAGCTAAAGTATTTTATGCAGTCACATATAGGACATTATTCTATCTAATACATTCAGTGTATGGGAACAAATTATATTTATTCACATTTTAAGGTATATGGTTGAAATACTAAAATGCTGAAAAATACAGAAATACCAAAAACTGTGTTTTTGTAGGGTGCAATCAACTATGCACCTTCTGCTAATTATATATACCAACTGCAAGACTGCACTTCAGTGGGGAAAAGGGCAAATTCCCCAATCCTCATTGTACCATGATCTCAGTGTAAATAGTTTGATATTTCAGAGGGTCAATCATTTGGTCTCGACCATATGCAGTTCAACATTCTGGAACATCAATAATTTGAAAGAAGGGGACCTATATGATGAAAAATACTGATTTATACATATATATAAATATGTATGGGGTCTGCCACGACCCAACAAAATTATGTTTCAGCGAAACGTAATTAGGCGAGCTCTATTTCGCGAAAGTACATTTTTGCCAAAATGCACTTTCGTGAAAAGGCACTTAAGTGAACAGCAACAGGAGTCGTTGCTTATATCATGGCACAGTGGGCATAGGGAATATTAGTTAATAGAGATGTGAGTACGGTATCCGCGGTGGTGGTGCTGCGGCAGCATTGTTGCCTCACAGTAAGACGCTGTCCGGTTCGATTCTCAGCTAGAGCGTCTTCTGCGTGGAGATGTGCATGAATGGGCGTACCTTCATTGAAGGTTGTGCATCAGGGATGGCAACTCGGTACGTAAAAGTCAACTGCCAATCATTAGCTGACTGGAGTTCCGCTGTGGCAACCCCTAACCAGGAAAAAGCCGAAAGAAACAACAACAAGAGATGTGAGTATGGTAGTAAGGATTTAAGTTTCCCACTTCAGGGGTGGAAGCAACCCCCCCCCTGCAAAAATGCTTTAAGTCTGTAGAAAGTTTTGTAACTTGTTTTTTCTTTCTTTGTTGAAATCACCCTTTATTTTTAATTGTTTCAGACATTACCTTGTCACTTCTTGCAGTTCTAACAAGAAGTCTGTACAATAATAGGCCACTCATTCAGAAATGACCTTCAAAAATGAGTGTATGGTTAAAGCATGTTATATGTGAGGTTTGGTATAATCAGCAACATTACTTAAAGTTAAAAAGGGTATTACAAAGGAAAATATGAGAAGACAACAAGGCATGCCCAACAACAGAATGATCCTCCGGAGGTATCAGGTCCTTGTTTCAAGATACATTCCTCAGATGAAAACAAGGTGCTTTAAATATGGCTGGCATCTGGTTCTGAAATGCCAATCGTTTAACCAAGACAAGAACAAGATGATGCATATTAGAAACAAATTCCAGCTGATTGCCACCACAAAGAATTATTCAGTTCTAGATATGCTGATTTTTCAACTTATTTCAGTAATCCTACTAATTGCAAAATGTCTGCAAGAAGATACATATTCACCATATGACCTTGAGAGAAGGAGATAAACATTTGGGTGTCATCAGTTTAATCAGAAACAGGACAGCCTTGTCTTTGTGATAAGATATCTTGGGGTAGAATAAGCAATGCAAAAAAACAATGTACTCAGGATCAGATCCTATGATACTCCATATTCCAAAGGGTATGGCTTAGAGGGCTTTAATACTTGACACCACCAGCTGAGTACATCATGCCATGTAGGTATCAAACCAGTCTACTGCAGTACAGGAAAGACCATAGTAACAGCAATGTTGCCATGGTCTAAGCAACAAACACCACTGACAGAAGGAGGTCCACAAAAACAATAATGTTAATCTCTTGCCAGTAATGAGGTAATTTACCATTTTAACTAAGTCAATCTCAATATTAGGGTGTGTGTGAAAAGTATCTGATGGGAATCCTTGAGCTGCTGAACAGCTAAATAAGATTCTGGTTGTACATAAACGCCTTTTCAACAACTCGCATTACTGACCCACTAGGAATAATGCAAAGGTTATTGACTATTAGCATAGGTGGCATTTGAGAACTAGAATGTTCAAGGTCTCATTTAAACATAATGTAAAATCTAAGACCTTAAAGAGAATTACAAAATCTTAAAAATAACTAGGTAACAAATGTCCAAGTAGGCAATATCCATCCTGGATCATCATGGTTCCAGTCCACAAGCTGTAGGGTGCATGACTTTATTCCCATGCGACCTCACTATAGTTGATAATATGAAACTCAGTCCTACAGTACAACGGACTTTCACAGCCAGAGTTCACACAGCCTCAGTCAGTCTACAGACAATGGAGTGCAAACAAAGCAATGCTAATCTAATAGGGACAACCTCTCAAATTTTTCAAATGTCAAATATCTATGTCTCGAAAAGCAACTTGGGCTCTTGGGCTGTGCAGCCTATGTACAACCCAAAATAATATATATATATATATATATATATATATATATATATATATATATATATATATATATATTTATAGCTGGTTAGTTTGCCACTGCTAGGATCTCACTGGACAGAAAATATGCCTTTTAATGAGTGGTCTTTGACTAGAAGGGATCATAATACTCATCAGGTTCAAGTCTGTCATTTCATAGGCCAGTATGCTGCCAACCGATGTTCAACTTTTCACCATCTCATCTCAAGGAGTGGAGCTCCATATCATGCCATAGCTTACCAGCCCTGAAAGGAAGACAACATAGATGAGGTAAGCTAAGCATTAACAGTAGACAATGGACAACCCATTAGACCAGGATTATCCATGCTGATGTCACTGAGACTTTCAAGAGAACTTTACTGTCAGTGTTGTCAATGAAGGAATACCATAGGAATGCAGCCATAGTCTTTAATGGATGGACTACCACATATGAACAGAAGCCGATCCACTAAGGTCTAAGGACATATTCCTAGAGTAACATCACTGTGGGATGTAGTAAGTCTGTTTGGGCTATAGTTTGATAAAAAAAAATTGCAAATCTTACTGTTTAAAAAAAGTCTAAATATGTAAAGACTAAAAAGTGGGGGGGGGATACTTCACTGCATCTAACTCACCATATGTTGTTATGAAGTGTGAAGATGAGTGAAGCACTTTGAGAGATAAAATTATGTATTTGGGTTACTTTTGATGAGCTTATTATGTTACTATTTTGCAGAATTATACTATATGTCAGGCTTGTAACCTTATAACAAAATGGAAAGCTTGTTAAAAACAGCAATAATAAATAACAGGAAAATGACACAGGGACATTACAGTCAGCATGTTTTGTGATCCTATGAAGTTTCATGAGGTGGTTCCCTTGCCTGGTTTTCTAAGACCTAACAGAATACTTTTGGATAACTGGGATTTCGGCCACTCAGTACAGAAATATGGAGACAAAGATGAATCAGAAACACAAGCAGGCTAAGAAAAGATTTCCTTTCCATGAAAGGTGTATTTTGTGTCTGAAATTTAGAACTATTTTTTCTTGTTTTTTTTTCTTATTGTTGTGTGATTTAGGGATGTCCTTTGAGACAGCTTGAGGAAAGCTAGAAGAAGTTCAGTTGGCTACAAAATAATTGAAAGGATTAATGCTGAATGATAATGAATGGCATGATTCACATAGTATTTGCCCACATTAAGTCTCTGTTATGGCTAACTAGATACAAACTTTTCTGTGACATACATTGTGATGCCCGCCACTGCTACCAGTATGTGATGGCCATCAATATGTGTTGTCCTCATGCTGGGCCAGTAATCAAGGAGCCTGAATCCTCACCACTGACACTGGATGGGGATGTGCATTTGGAATACAAATGGATACCCTTAGTACTTCCAGATGCAGACCTCTCTGCATCAAGTAACATTTCCTTTAAGAGCACACAGGAAACACACTCAGCCCGGGGGCTGGATGTCTCTATATCTGTCCCCCTCCAGGTCCCCAGTAAGACTCCCCACTGGTACAACTGTAGGATTAGGTGCTCAGCTGAGTGTCCAAGCCAAGTCCTCCAGCACCCTCTCTGTAAACCCAGCGCTTCATTTCCCTGCTCCAAGTAGCTGACACACACACACACACACACACACACACACACACACACACACACACACACACACACACACACACACACACACACACCTGGGAAAGTCTGGCACAGGTTTATAGCTAAACCCCCTTCTGCCCAGACTATAAGGTAGTTATCACCACCACCAGACACTCCACAATCAGTTACTCTAAGGCTCTTAACAAAGGGTGTCCAATTATACTGTGTAATATTAATATTAATACACAATGGTTAGGCCTCTGGGAGTGGCCCACACAGTGTCAGCAAATAAATATAAGCACTCTCAAACATTAAGTACTTTTTACAAGGATGAGCCACAATAAACGTTTCAATATATTTAATAATAAATAATAAAAGAGCATGAAAATCCTGCATATATATTTACAGTAAACCACAGAGTTCAAATCACAGAAAATATTGAAATTAACTTTGATGGACAGGCTCATTCAAATAAGGAAATACACTCTCTAAACTAAGCTTCCCTATATTCCTGACTGAATCTAAAATAATTACCGTTCGTTAGTTAAGTTACTTACTACTGCAAGGCAAGATGCTGTGGGTTAGGGTCTTTCTAGTCAGGCTTCCCAAACAGAATACTCAATACTCTGAGATTTCTCTTTTTAATATCTAAAATATAATTTCCAAGAGGGCTGGCACAATGATTTCATCTGGTCACCTGACTCTCACAGTATTCCTCTTTGAAGCTGAGACAGGAATTTAGCACAGACGTCCACAATACACATCTTTGTGGCAGTGCCTGAACCTCTGCTGTGCCAGAATCCTCTATTTTAATTCAGCTACAATAATACATGTATATTTCTCTTCATTTCAGCAGGGGGCACTGTTGATACATTTCAACAGAAACAAAGCTCACAAATACATTTTCAGCACAAGCATCTGTACAAACTCAACTTGTCCTATGGGGATCATCTGAAATCACTGACACTTTATTCTGTTTCATACAGGCTACTCAGAGATGATCTCTGCCTTGCATACAAGGCAATCTTTGACCCTGCTTGTTTAGAAATGCTGCATATCCATAAGTCAAATGGTATATGGGTTACTCACTCTAAAGACCTTAATCTGGTTGTGACATTAATAAAACTTGCTGGAGGGACAGATTTGTCTCCCAGAGGTTACCACACCTTTGGAACAGACTCCCACTTCATGTCAAACAGAGCACTTCATTGGCCCTTTTCAAATGCAATCTAAACGATTGGATGGGTGACCATAAATTCACCCAGGGGGGATCCACTTGTGTCCTTCCTGGACAGGGGAAATAGGTGCTGATGATAGAAATAAGGGTAAGAACTTGGCTAAGCTTGTCAGAGCTCTGGGGCCATTAGCCTAGTAATGTCCTATGATCCTATAATCCCATGATATACAAATGAAATTCAGTTCTAATACATTTGTAACACAAGCATCTTGTATAAATCAGTCTGATATTCAAAGGACATATCATTCTTTATAAAACTCCAGCTGGCTATGCTGGCACTTGCCCATATCATCACATCTCTCCCTCCCTCAAAGACTCAAACTTGTTTTTCAAGTGACTCTTGAGAAACATGGCTTGAGAGAAATAAACCTTTCTGTGAATATATTACACCATTCCCTGTCTTGAGAGGCCATCTGCGTTGGCATTGCTGACCCCACTAAGGTGTTGTACTGTTATGCCATGTGCCTGTAATCCTAAGCTCCACCTTAATAACTTGGCATTTTGCTGGCTCTATGTAGCCATGTTAAGGGATTATGGTCTGTAACTACAGTGAATTTCCTTCCATACAGATAAGGCTGAAGTTTCTGCAGTGCCCATACTATGGCTAGACATTCCTTTTCTACAGCTGTATACCATTCTTCTCTGGGTTGGAATCTATGGCTGAAATATACCACTGAGGAACCCTGGCTAAGTACAGCCCCCACCCCAGAATCAGAATGACATTTATTGGTAGGTTTGCATGAGTACAAGGAATTTGACTCCAGTTTCAGTGACTCTCCAAGTATGAATTACATAAATGACATACATACAACTATTAAGATCACGACAAACAACATACATACAACGGTTAAGAGCAAGACAAAAAAGTAAATATACATATACATACGCATACATGGTGCAAAGTGCAACTCAGTGCAAGAAATACTGAAATAAACTCTGAAAGAAACAAGTATTAACAACATGTAAACAATATTGCACAATCTTTGGAGGCTTGGGAAAAAGAATACCTCAACCTAATAAGCTGATTTAACCGTTTATGAACTTGATGGCCCATGGAAAAACATGTTCTTCTATCTGCTTGTTTTGGTGCATATTAATCTATAATGCCTGGCTGATGGTAATAGTTCAAAAATATGGTGGCCTGATATGAAAGGTTGGTGATGATCTTCCCTGCCCTTTTCATGACTCTAGAATAGTACAGGTCCTGTAAGGAGGCAAACTAGCACCAACGATATTTGTGGCAGACTTGACTATTCAATGTAACTTGTTTTTGTCATGATTAGACAGAGATCCAAACCACACTGTTATGGATGAGTTGAGAACAGACTCAATGACTGCTGAATAGAACTGAATCAACAATGTTGAACCTCCTCAGTTGGCGCAGAAAGTGCATTCACTGCTGTGGCTTTTTTATGATGGACCCTACATTGGTCTCCCACTTCAAGTCCTGGGAGATTATAGATCCAAAAACATGAAGGATTCCACAAATGACACATCAGTATTAAATACAAAGAGGGGGATGATATTTGATTTGAAGCATCCACCTGCACAACAAATTCTTTGCTGTAATCTAAACTGGCTAACACAGGTGGTCCTCCCAAAGTTGCTTTAAGCTTCTGGAATGCCTGCTCACATGCTGGGTCCACACTACATTATCTGGCCTGTTTTTCCTTGTGATGTCTGAGGGGAGCAGCTATGCTACTATAATTGGGGTCAAACTTTCTATGGTACGCTGCTGTCCCTAAGAATGCTCTCACCTGCTTCTTAGTAACAGGGGAAGGCCATGCCATGCCTGAATGGCTTCCACTTTGGCAGGTTCTGGCCTAATCTTACCCCCCCCACTCTAAGCCTCAGGTGGGCGACCTCTGTCATACCCACCTGACACTTACTGCCCTCTGCAGTCTGCCCAGTGCCTGCCTGTCATGCTGAAGGTGCTCTGCCAGGAATGGCTGTAGATGGCAATATCATCCAGGTAAGCAAGGGTATAATCTCCTGCTCCTGCTTGGATATGATCTACCAGCCACTGGAAAATTTCTGGGACATTTTTCTTCCCAAAGGACATCTTCATGAACTCATACAAGCCGAAAAGAGTCACAAAGGCTGACCTGTCCCTAGCGTTGGGAGTCAAGGGCACCTGCCAGTAGCCCTTAGTAAGATCAATAGTGGTCAGATACTAAGCCCTACCCAGCTGCTGTAAGACTTCATCTGTCCTAAACAGAGGTAAGCATCTGACTCTGTGTGACTATTTAGTTTCCTGTAGTCCACACAGAACATGGTGCTGCCATCCTTCTTTGGTACCAGCACCACTGAGTAGGCCCAGGGACTGCTGGTCTCCTGGATGACTCCCAGTTCCAGCATTTCCTGTATCTCCTCCCTCAGAGTCTGTCTGATTCACTCTTGCACCCTGTAAAGGGCCTGCTTTATAGGTCTTTGGGGGTGTGTATCCACATGTCCCTAGACTGCTCTAACACTCCTCAAATTTCTCGAACTTGGGTAGGGGATAGCTGCTGGGACATTGCTACCCCTTCCTCTGAGGTGTCTCACTGAGGAGATAAGTCACCAGATCTCCCTCAAACTCCTCCTGCAATCCACTGCAGATACACAGCACAAGGGCATCCCTGTCATGGTAAGGCTTCATCATGTTAACATGGTACAGCCTGTGCCCCTGCCTCCTGCCTAGCCATTCTACCATATAGTTAACATCACTGACCTTTCTTACCACCTTGACGGGTCCCTCCCAAGCTCTCTGCAGTTTATTGTGTCTCACAAGAATGAGAACCATCACCTGCTGCCCACAGCATACTCTCTGGCTTGAGCATTCTTGTCATACCATCCCTTTTCCTGCTATTGGGCTCCTGCCAGGTTCTCCTGGGCCAAGGTCATGAGCTCCTAAGCTTTGTCCTGAGGTTTAGGACATATGCACAACAGACTCCTTGTGGGATTCACACTCACTCTCCCACTCATCATGAATCAAATCTAAAGGACTCCTCACCCCATGAGCATACAGCAACTCAAAGGGTGACAAACCTGTGGATTCCTGGGGTGCCTCTCTGTAAGCAAACAATAGATGGGGCAAATATTTGCCCCACTCTCTCTTAAACTGGTCTGCAAATGCCTGCAGCATGATCTTTAGCATAGAGTTTAACCTCTCCAGAAGACCATAGTCTGGGGGTGGTAGGGTGTTGTCTTTAGGTGCTTCCCCCACAGCACTCCCACAGACAAGCCAGCAGCCCTGACATGAAATTGGCACCTCCGGCAGTCAGTATTTCTCTTGGGAAACTTACCCTGTTGAAAATCTCTAGCAAAGCATTTGCCACCTTCTCTACCTTGATGGAGGACAGAGCCACCTCCTCAGGGTAACTAGTAGCATAATCTACTACCATTAGGATATATTTCTTCCCTGTGGAACTTGGGGTTCTCAGAGGTCCCACAATTTCCATAGCTACCCTCTGAAATGGCTCCTCAGTCACAAGCAAAGGCATCAAAGGAGCTTTGACCCTGTCTCCTGCATCACCTACTTTTTGGCACTGCTCACTGGTCCTGCAGTACCCTGTTACATCCCTGACAATCACTTCATGTTATTATATTCCACATTTTAATTAGAATATATCTTTGAATTACATTAATAATTATATAAACAAAGACATAAAAATTCATATAATGTATAGAGTATAATATATAATGTCCATATAAAAAGTACATTTCAAAAATATATATATAAAATTTTTAAAATATTAATATATATGCTTCCTATATATATATATATATATCATTTATATATTTTAGATATTAATACATTTAATAATTAAAATATAAAATAATAATTTATAACCATTATATAATTATATATTAATATATATATATATGTTTATATATTTATTTATACCTATTTTATTCTTATATAATAAATTGTATTTCTGCATTTTTCTCTCATTATTTTTTCTATTTTGATATCTGTTATATTCATTCCCATTCCTAATATTTCTCTTAATTATTTATTTAAATCATTCTTAATTATACTTATCCCAATTATCTATATGAATTTTTTATACAATTTTCCATGTGTATATGTTATCTCATATATTTATAATGAATTTTTTTCTTACTTTTTCTATTTATGTTGTAATTATGTTAAATAAGTATTCTTGGTACATTACTTATGTTAATAGTTTCTAATTTTTTACAATTATAGCATTTATGTTGGTATGTGTTCAATTATAGGTTACATTTAATCTTTAAAATATTTATATTATACCATTGGTATTTATATTCAATCCTGAGGTTTATTATATTATAATATACTATATTGCACATTTTCTATAATTATTATATTGTTTTTTTCTATTATAGCATTGTCTTGTCTAATCTTATCTTCTAATCACTATTATTTTATAGTGTTTGTTGTTGATCCATTATGGAATTTTTCTGTATTACTACTTTTTTTGATCCCAGGATTTGTCCATATTATGTATTTTAATTTTTTTATTTATATTTACATTAGACTACTTATATATATCCCTATGCCATTATCACTATATCCCGTTATTTATTACTTTCTGGTTTTTATCTTTTCTATGTGATTACTTTTATTACCTCATCCCATCTATTTTAATTATGGTTTATTTTATTTGCACCCTTTTAATTTATGTATCATTTCCGGTTCTTTTTCAGGTTATTTTATTATCTTCAAATTTTTTTTACTCATTCTTTTTCTTCTTTCTTATAAATGACTTACTCATTCTTCAATTGTTACTCATATAAGAACTGTTAACTAAATGCTAAAATATATATTTTACAATCCTGTACTTCTTTATATCTGATATTTAACTAAATTCTTCGTGCATACATATTACATTACTTGCTTTTAACATATATCAACTGAATTTAAATTTCTGAAATTCTAAAAGGTTTCAATGATAATGAAAATTATCAAACATTTCTGGATGAAATAATATTGATGAAAGTAAACTTGATACTGAAAGGTTTAAAATTATGAGGGATATTGATGACTGAAACAAATAGAGCATACAAAACTTCTGGAAATTAATGAGAATTAAACAAATGATATAAACAAAAAAGGCTCATTCGAAAGGGGCCAATGATAATAAAATTATCAAATGTCAACCGGAAAAATTCGTAAACTGGTATAGTTTCAAATCAACTCTTGGAGATAATAGATACAACATAACCAGATGTAATACATTCAGTATGAAGTTCGAGTATACATACTACTAACCAGAAGAAACACAGCATTAGCTGAAGAAAGGTTGAATTAAAAATGCACAACACATGTAACAATAATTGTAAAAAACAGTTAATCTAGACCTGACCAAATCAATTAACACAGAAAAGTGGCTAGTGTGATACATGAGAGAATAGTGTGTAATTCAAGACAAGTATACATAGAGGAATAATGGCAAGATATGAAAAAAAAAAATTTGTAATGACTACCTGATAATATAGAATGAAAATAAGCAAGTAAATAATTAATATTTAAGATATAAAATATAATATTTTAAATGTGATAATGTACTTAAGCTAAACAATCTTGAATGTACTAATAATTGTAAAAAATCAAGGGTTGTTATGAATGCTATGAAAGACATATATGAAGAATAATTGGTTATAATACTGAAATCAGAGCAACTGTTAGGTAATCAAGAAAATATAAGAATATAATTATGGAAAAAACATGAAGCAACTTGTAATAAAACAATGTAAAAAGAAAGATACCATAGGTGTAAGGTTAGGGGTGAAAATAAAAATGCAGAAACAGTAATGAGAAGAAAATAAATAGTGGAAATAGTAGAATGATTAGAAAATTATTTATAAGTATAGAATAAAAAGTTAGCATGTGAAAGCTGGAGGTTTATCAAAAAGTGAACATAAATTTAGACAATAAATAGTTAAGGAATATATTTTTAATATATAAAAATATAACTTATCTGCAATTTTATATTTACGGGTTTGAAACTATTTTATATCCAAATTTTAGTTTAAATATACAATTTTATCTATTGATTATATATTATATTTTTTTAAAATTTTATATAATATGTGAAGAATTTATATTTTTTTTTTTTAGTATTATAAAAAAGTATGAACATTAATTGATATATTATAAATGAGACATAATATGTTTGTATATGCTGATGATGTGATGATGCTGATAGTGAAAGCTTTCCGCTATTAAAGTTGGCGTTTTGTGATATAAATCTGTATCTGAAAAAAGTTTCTGGATCTACTAATATATTGAGTGAACATCCCTGACAATCCCAGGACAATAACAGTTCTGCATAATACATCTCTTGGTGTGTTTTATGCCCATATGACCTGCAAAGGGAATGTCATGGGTTATGACTAGAAGTGCCAGATGGTAGGATCTGGGCACTACTAATTGCTGTATTACTTCACCTTCTAGCCCTCCCTCAGAGGTCCACTCTCTGTACAGTAACCCTTTGTTCCATTATACAGAATCCCCTTTTCCATTAAGAATCAGGTGCTTCCCTAGCTACCTCCCTCAAGCCTTTTTAAGTAGGGTGTGAGAGTTGAGCCTGTCTCAACTCTCCCTTTGTAATTATTCCCAGCTCCATTTTCACAGGAAGTCTGGCATCCTCTGACAGCAGTGCCTCACTGTCAGCCTGGATACTACTACTACTCACCTCTGTCCTTGCAATCACTCTGTCCAAGGTAACATCTGTACCCACCAGCAGCTGTAGCTCTCACTGCTACAGGGTAGCTCCCTCTCTGAAGTAGCCACATCACCAGTCCTGGCTTCAGTTGTGTGCTTTGTCTGGGTCTTCCCCACTCTGCCAGACCCACATGCCTGTCTCCAAGCCTAACTGCATGTAACTGCATGCACACAAAGTACTGCATTATCAAAATCATTCCCTATCAAGGCATCTGCAGGGATATCCTCAAACAAACCTACTTGCGTGCTTCCTTTTCCACCTTCTCAGTCAAGGTGAACCCTGACCAAAGGCATTTAGAATGGTATCCTTCCTAAAACTCTGACTGGAGAGGACTTCCCAAGCAAGTGCTGCTCCTCTTTAACCACTGCAGGCTTCACAATGGTTATGTCAGAGGCTGTGTCTCTTTTAGAAGTGGCCTGCTTTCCATCCACCAAGATCGGATATAAACTCTTCTGGTAGTTTGGTACCCCTGTTGTCTCCAGACAACTTACTGCTGGCATTCTATTATTCCCACTTGCTGGATCCTCCACCGTTTGTTCCCCACCTTGCCTCCGGGGACATCTATATGCTACATGGCCCCACTGATTACATTTAAAACGTTTACCCCTTGATCCTGGCTGTGTACCTAAAATAGTTGATTCCCCTGTTACTAGTGTACTCTGCTGGGGTGGTTTAGGCTGCCCACCATGGGTTCACTTATATCCATGAGCAGCACTGGCTATCCCTTTCCTGTGCAGTGATGCCCTGCTCACTAGGTATAGGTGTCCTTTTTTCCCCAACTCATCTGCAGAGTTGCATTCCCTGTCTGCCAACCAGATTCTCATCCTCTCAGGCAAAGTGCTAAGAGCTTGTTCCCTCACCAAAAGTTCTGCCAGCCCTTGAAAAGTGGTGACCTGACACCCACTCACCCACCTATGAAAATAAGTGCTTAACTCAGCAATATATTCACACACACTTTCATTTGCCTTGCGACTATGCTCACAAAATATTTTTCTGTAAGCTTCAAGTGTTAACTTAAAACACTGTAATAAACAGTGCTTAATGTGATCATAATCTAAGCAATCAGTATGAGACAATGTAGAAACAACAGTTATAGTTTTACCATGGAGTAAGGGGGTGAGGAAGTGTAACCAGAACCCTTGGTCAACATTATACTGTTTGCATACTCTTTCAAATATATGAATAACACTATCAAAATTATCACCTTCTTAGTACTAAGGAAGTTTACTGACCTTTATTGCTTCTAGGGTACGGTTACTCCCTTTCCCATTACCACCATATCCCTGGTGAAGAGTCAGCATTTCCTTTTCATGTTGCCTCTGCCTCTCATTTTCTTTGGCTTCCAAATGCCACAGTCTCTCTGCCGATTCTATTTCCAAACATTTGGACTCCAGTTCAAGTCTCTGGGAAAAGTTGAACTGTCCTGTTTCTGAGAGCTGTACATCCACAGTGCCAGAGTGGTTGTCATCCTGGTTGCTGGTCTGTGATGTAGCTGTGATTAAGGCTGCAATAATTTCCACTTTAGCTAGGCTGGCATGCCCCAGTCCTTTGCCCTGGCACATCTCAGACAACTGATTCCTTGTCAGCTTGCCATAATCCTCTGCTGGCATCCTTGCCTACTTTACCTGACTAAACTAAGCTAACAAAAAGTAAATACATAAAACTATTGTGATATGAAACTCTGAATGTCCACTGTGTGGCTGCTTGAGAGTACAAACATCTTCTTTAATGACCACTGCATACAGGCTACAGGACTTCAATATCCACAACACTACAGATGAGGGCATATCTCAATGGGGAGATTGTATGTTAACCACAGTGGGTAATCCCACTGCACATATTTCAATAAGTTTAGTAAAAAGCCATTGCACACACAGTCCCTTTTTCAGGAACAGCAAAGGAACACTCTCCAGTTGAATTACTTCTTCAATGTCACACAGTAGGAAAATGAAGGCTGTGGGAAACAAATCCAGGATGAATGTAGTGTCTGGGGCTGACTACAAATAGTCTTAAACCTCTACTCCAAACTGCCAGACAAGAGCAGTGGAAAGCTGGAAAAATACTGATGATATGATATCTGAACATTACTGATTTTTATATCATTTTCCTTTCCTTTGAAGAGGATTGCCATGATTTTTTTGTCTTTAATGATGGTGACTGACTGCTGCTCCAGTTGTTGTCACTGCATAGTGCAGTAAATATATTTTAATAAATTAGTGAAACACTGCCCTTCATTAACAGGTGTTGTGAGATGTTTAACATCTGCCCCAAGCTAACACCATTTCAGGTACTTTATCACCTCATTGGGAGGACCACACTTCAGCAATGAAATACCATCCTCACTGTGCATTGTGGTGTTAGTAATGGAACATGAACCCACACACTCAGAGTGGAGATAGTGCTCATATCTTACTTAGCTTTTCACCATCAAAGGAGATAGGACTACATGCTGACCCCATAATTAGTACTACCATCAATATAAGAACACCAGCCCCATTCTGTCTCCTTCTCTCCTCAACATTTCACCTTTCTTACTTTCACTTTTTCTCTAAGTACTCCCACCTTTCCTTCTACTTGCATTTTATGTTTTCTTCTTGTACGTCATGTATTTCTTATCATAGACACACACACACACACACACACACACACAATTTTTATCTTTGCCCCACTTTTTCCATTTCACTTTGTCCTACTGTAACGGCATATTAATTGCAATCCATTCTGCACATTTATTTTGTGTCACCTCAGCATAAAACTACTCCAAGCTATTTGCACGTAACACTGAACAGACATACCAGTGCAAAACTCAAGATCCCTTTTTGTAAGCAACACTCATTCTGTATTCACATCCAAGGTTAACATTTACCCTTCCATTAAGAAACTGAGTCCTTTAACTGCCTACAGTTAAAAAAATTACACTTCTGAACTGCAACTATTACTTTGTCTTCCAATAATGGAGTATGTTTATTAGGCATTATCTAATTTCAGGCATTACCCAGGAGAATACAGCAGAAAAATTAGTATTAACAAGGTCAAACTCATGCAACATACAGCACCAATTAGAGAGCAGGAACGAATATGTCAAGCAAAGCAAATGACATTAAAAATTCAAATAGTCTGTACCATTTAATTTAAGAAAGCTTATGGCATAATTGTTCAGGCTACAAAAAGTTTAAAAAATATCTTTGCTGAGCATAGACTTCTGTGACTCATTAATCTGTCATTTAACGGTGACAGAATTATGATTCTTAAAGTAAATGTGCATTAGAACATAGTTTACCTCAGTATCTGTTTAGGAAAAAACTTTTAAAACAACTCATTTATTACTTATTTCTACTCTTTAAATCAGGAATGGCCTATTTTTCTATAAATCTCCTGAGTGCTGTTTCACTTTGTACTTGTTTAAATGTTCACTTGTCTCCCAAGACATACAGTACTTTTACTGCATTGGAGATTTGTGCTAGTATTGCTTTTCTCCAGCTGATGATTTGATCTTTAAAATAGAAAAGTTAAGATTAGATAAGCTAGAAATACCACTCACAGTGGATCCTAATATTCGTCTCTCTGGAAAAGGTGGTTTCTTGTAGCATCTGCATGACCTGCATTATCTTGAAAGTTATGAGTGATATCATTCTAAGAATGAAAGGTGGAGTCCCTATGTTCTCCTTTGTTACATCCCCTTAACACTGGAATGCATAATGTGCAATGATATCAATGCAGGAGAATTAATATGCTCCTAAATCACCAATTTCATTGCATCGTCTGTCAGTGTTGCCCTAGTTTGCTTGCAAACTACAGTGCTCATGAACCTCCTACAAGCTTTGGAGAGCAGCAAAAGGACTCTATGCAAACAATGGTCTGGATTCACTGACAACTTTGACATTATGCTGCAAAATGTAGCATGGGTAGTGGTCATGCACAGGGTGTGTGAACAATTTTAAGACACGGAGCAGTTCCATAAGGAGTAGACAGCACAGTATGCCATTCATGCTAATATCGGAATGATTAAGAAATGAGGAACATCATGCAAATAAACTACACATAAAAGCAAACGATGACACCAAAAATGGAGGACTGATTCAGAAATGTACCACAATACATACTGATTTAGAACACAAAGATTTGAGACGTAAGTAATGGCAGCAATGCTAAGATTAGAAGCAGAAATATATATTATTAGCCACCATCACAGATAGTGCCTACAGTGTTGTATATTTTGGCCATCCATACTAATGGGGGAGGGGCAGTCAGCATTGGCATACCACCAACTCACAGGTCAGCACACTGTGGTCTGTTTGCATGGTGACAGGCATACTGTAAGGGACGAAGCTAACAGAACTGAGATAGTAACAATTTGAAATGTTAGGACCCAGCAGAGTGAGTCCCAATACATCAAGCCTAAATGGCTGAAAAACGGACTTACATATACAAAGTCCAAGATGACCATAGCCTGGGAAATTTTCATTTCTCTGAGGTATGGTGATCTTGGAGATGGTATACATAAGTTTGGGGAGGGAGGCTTCCCTTCACATCAGAAGTGTAAGGGGGCTTGTCCCCTTGCAAAAAAGAAGTTTAAAGGAGAAAAGTGACCTTTGCGATTTGGTGTTTTCCCAGGTTTTCATTCTTTTTTTATTTTTCTGCTCTTCAGCACAAGACATTTTCAATGCCAACATTTCAGTAGGGAGACAGCTGAGACAGATTCATAGAAAGACCATTCCTATGTATGTTAAGGTATGTATAACCATAACCATTTTAGCTTTAGGGGCTTTTCAGTAAGGGACCTACTGAGAACCTGTTATTGACATCACAGGTAGCAGTCACATTAAACCTAAACTAATTCCTTTACATTATGCTACAGCATGTGGAGGAACATATCTGTTTTTTCCAGATTAAAGAGTAGAGGGCCAGCGCCATAAATACTGGCATTTCATGACATTGCCATTTACCCTGAGGTCCTGGGAAACACAGATTGCATACACATTATTATCACATTCCCATCTGGTTCAGAAGACCTGCATTCCATCAACAGGTATAGGGACTCCATTCCCTGAGGTGCCAGGTTGTCTGTAATGCCCATGGCATTATTTATAATATGTCTGTGTGCCATTTGAGCTCTTCCCATAATTCACACATCTGGCATACATCTGGCCAATGGCGAAGATTGCTGCAAGGGGATTTCCCAGTTTCATCAGTTTGGTAGGTGTACCACACACTAGACAAACAGGTACCATGAACATAGGGAGCAGGTCACATATAATATGAAGTTTGGTGTGTATTTCAGGTGATACCAAGTATAACCTAGAACCTTAGTTGACCTTCCTACAATTCACGGTCCCCAGGTCACGCAGGAAATGTCCTATAATGCAGTCTATGCAGAAATGTGAAATATAGTGGGGCATGTGTCCAACCTACTAATGTGATACTTCCATTGTCTAAACATGTCAGAAGGGGCACTGAAATACATTCAAAATGTCTGCAGAAAGATTTTTGCTGTTATTCCAAGTATCAGAATGGCAGATTGGAAAATGGGAACAGCAGCAGCAGTTCCACAACTCAGGTAAAGGTGTGTGCAAAACATTGCAACACTGGCAAACAGGAGATGTCTGGTCCACAACTACAGCCTAAGACACAGGCAGTACAGAAGGAAATGATACATGAGCTATCGCATGTCGCATCCAGGCTATGCTGGACAGCACAAGTACGGGCCATAAGATATTTCAGGCATCTTCATACTCACACAGGTTAGGAATTTGACAGGATACAGTTACCATCTATTGTTCCAGTGCAGCAGACATGATCAAAGGTAGCTGCAACACTATGAGATGGCAGCAAGGCTATGGAAAGTGAACAAGATAGCCATATACAACAGGAGATTGTGCAAGTAAGGGATTACAGCCTCTATTGTTGGGTCCAAGCTGACATAATATGACCATTGGATGTGTCCACTGACTTGTAGTGTTTAGACTTCATGTGGTCCATGGCAGGGAAGGAGTTGAGGTTGGAACCATGAACATCTACCTTGATGGGGCATAATGTTTATTGATTCTGACAAATGTCATTGCCCAACATTCACGATAGCAAAAGGTCTGCATCCCCAGGTCACAGGAAGGGGTAGAACTATGAGAAACTGGGTAGTGCATACGCAGCCTGATGAGGCATCCCAGGTGTTAAGCTAGATTAGTGCTATTACCCATGACCTGAACAACTCGCATGACTTGGGTGACAAGCTGTGTACCCACAGGTGACAGTAATTTGGATGTTATGTGTGCTGGGGACACACGTGAAGCCTATGATGGACTCCCAGGTATAAGATGCCCATCATGCCCCACTGAAGCTGTATGCTTAACCCATACCACTATAGGAGCTTCTGTAATGTTGGATGTGAGTGACACTTCACTTTCTGCTGTTGCAGACAGCACCACTTTGTCAATGGATGGCACTGCTTGCATGTTGTCATCATTGTAAACACTGGTGTTCTGTTGCTATTTATCCTATGCTGGCCTGTTGGTCTAGATCCTTCACCAATGGAACCTGTGAAAGGAGGGATACACATAACACCATTGTATACCCACATGCATGTGCTTCCCCCGAGGAATGCATACTACTGTACATTAAAAATGTTTTTTTGCTCTTCACTTGACTGAGGGGGTGGGGCACTAGTGTGATGTTGGAGTGAGCTACACTTCCATCATAATTGGATTAAAGTGCATGGAGTAAGTACAGTGATAACTTTCTAATATTGTGAAATAGACAAACCAGTTAAACTTTTGTACTGCATGAGGCCCAGTCTTAACAACTGTTAAGGATTCCTGCTTCGGTTGTTCAGATCAGATATTGAGCTAGGCAGTTAAACCTGCCAGTACTGGCCAGTAAATGAAAGGAGCATAATTAAAAATAGATTTGTTCCTGCCTGTTGTCTGTGCCAGTTATCTGCCCTGACTTTCCATAAAACAGAACATTACACTGCCTTTCTGTTGGTGCTCAGCACGTGCTTTACAGATTTGAAAACTAGCAAAACACTTAATTCTTTTTTTACCTGTAACTAGTCTTACATGGAGCAAATAAAGCTCCATGTACTACAAAGGATTAGGATTGGGTCTCCAGTCATAACCCATTATTATGTGCCCTCAACATGGATGCCAAGATTCTCTACTCGAGCTTCTTTTGAAAGATGACTTTCTTGGCATCCATGTCGTGTGTATCAAGGTTTCAAGACATGGATGCCAAGAAATTTCATCTCAAGAGACAGAAGATTTGGACAATTTCTTTTCTCAGCAGAACCCTGAATGACAACAGTACAACAGCAGGGAGCCATAATAAGACATTGCTGACAGATGCTCATAGTGGGTGTACATGTGTAAAGGCACTCTCGGGCTCCCAGTGAAGTAAGTAAATATCCTCCATTCAAGGGCGAACATAGCAAAATCTTTCTCATTAGCATTATGATGGTACATCAAACCCATCAGCCAGATTTTGCCATCCACTAATGGAATTAATGGGTTTAGAGGGCACAGGGTTGCTGGGAACAGAGCATCAGCAAAGCAGTGGAGGTGGTGGGCACAAATGTATTTACATTTGTTACATGTCTCTGATTTGCATATGATTACAGAACATTTACAGAACATCCAGCACTCCCTATGGAATGCGACAGTACTACTGTATAAGCTTTATTTCACACAGATAGATAAAAGAATCCTGACTTCTATTAATATATTGTGGGTTTTCTCAAACGAGTGGCAGTTTAGTGCACATGATTACGACTATGAACTGATATCAAGTTTATCCTCTGAGTCCTGAGTTTGACTCCTCAGTGCACATTTGCCAACAGTCTGACTGGGAGCAGACAGTGCTCCCAGTTCACTCTTGCAAAGATGTCCCAGTGCCCAGTGGGTTCACTCATTTAACACTAAATTAAAGAAAAAATAGATTCTTTAAAGCATAGGCATATGAAACACCACTGTCCAAACAGACTAGTGCAAAAACTGGAATGTATTCAATAGTAAAAAGTCTCAGCATTCACAAAAAAGAAATAAATAGCCAGCAGTTGGCAAAGACTCTGGAACCAGCCATGCACATAGATTAGCCCTGTGCACCCCCTGGTACTCAAAATAATTATATGTCACAATATTTGGAGTAAGTAGCATAAAATTATCCACCAGTGAAGCAAAAGTCAGGATTTTCAAACACCACAGCTTTCACACATAACTGCTCCAGCAGTATGATTCATTGTAGCCCGCACTGATAAATATTCACACATCTGGATTTTGTTATCTGTTTTATAAGCAAGGTGAAGTATATTTGGATTTTTCTAAATATACTCATGTTTCTTGCAAGTATTATTTCTTTACCACCAAGAACTACTTTACAAATATTAAAAAACAGAAGCAGTTCAAAATGAGAATGACATTTTCTGCAAGGCAGTCACCTTAAATACTTTACAATTAAAATACCTTTTTATAGTAACATTTTCATTATTTTATTAATTCACTCCTGCTTTACGTGTATCAGCAAGAAAATAAAAAGGAACTTCTATTGCCAGACCTGCACTAGTGTGATTTCTAGAGCGGGCCTGAAAACAGACATTATGGCAAGAGATTTTAGGATCCTGCTTTGAATGATACAAACACTTGTGAACATTCTCAATGGAATCCAAAGTGGTGTATAGCCAGAAATGGTCTTCATATTCATCACTGCTGTAGTAGCCTTAGTTATATAGGCTATATCCTGCCAAGGATATAACAGCTTGCCTGTTTCCAAAGCTTCAGCGCATCTTCCACATGCCCAAACTGTCAAGCAGTTCAAGCTGAGCTGACTAAAAGATAACTTTGGGCATGAAGCCCTTCAGAGCATCACTCATCTGAGGCTTTTGAGGACTAATGGTTGGCTTGTGCTTTCCTTGGCTGGGCAGATAAGTTCCCTTTTAGGGAAAAAAAAACTTCCATTTTCTTGTATATTCCTAATGTTTTATTACTTTCTTCTTCAGGAAAGTTATTTTAAAGCTAGGAGTGTTGTGTTTTAATGGATTGTTTCAAGACTGTAACATAACTTTAAATGGAACACTCATTGTTTCTGTCAGTTCAAAAGTAGTTATTTAACTGATAAACTATTTTCTGTGGAGAAATTGTGTTTATTTTAATTTTGTGTGCTGCCATAGTTTTTGAAAGTGGTTTTTACTGTGTTTATTTCTATTAAAAAGTAACTTTTGTGGACTGGTAATTTTACTGGCATTGTTGCTTGTTTTCCCTAGGATACAAGCACCAGTTTCAACTTGGCCATGAAATGGATTGTCACTCCCATGGTTGGTCCTTCTTCCAACCACAAAAAGAAAAAGTTAAGCAAACAGCCTTTGCCACCACAGTAGGCTAGGAATTTGCCTCAGCCATAGGTGAGTGACTGCTGTGGACAGTTGCTGCACCTCAGACCACTCACCTTTTACTCTGGATCCCCCCGGTGTAGCACCTATAGCCACTATGGACTGCATGTTAGTCATATCCTCTGTAGATGTTGGGGTCCCCTCAGTTTATTCTGAAATATTCTAAAGGCATGAGGAATGTTTTATCTACAGTTTCTGCTTGTGACGAAATTTATTCTATTGCACAGGTCACTACTCATTGTATACAGTCTGTGTACGACTCTGTTGTTACTTCTTCCAGGGTTATGGCCATTGTTATGGTTTCAAGGAGGTTCACTTGGCTACATTCTCATTACATTCTAGACAATGTTAAAAATGAGACTTTAAGTTCACCCTTGGATAGAGATTTAGAGTTTGGCCCCTCTGCTGCAGAGATGATCAAAAAGTGTGATGAAAGGGGTAAACAGATCCAGGGAATCTCTAAGATTTTTCAGCCCTCCTTTTCCAAATTGTCTAAGGGATTTTCTCCCTCCTTATCCAATTTCAGCAAAAAACAGAATAAGTAGTCTGAACAGAATTCAGGTAAACAGACATTTAAGAAAAAAGTGGCAAGGAGGTTCCAAAGAGAAGTCTCAAGCCTCCCAAAACCAACTACACTCCAAGAAGTCTAAATGACTATTTTAGAGACCTTAAAACTGCTTCCCACCCTTACCCTGTTTCTCTTCCAGAAAGTCTGAGTCTCCATTGCTATGGGTGGCGGAGTGGTGCAATGGTTAACGTTGTCACTCATAGCAAGAGGTTCTCCGGTTCGATTCTTGGCTGGGGTGCCTTCTGTGTGGAGTCTGCATGTCCTCCCTGCATTCGTGTGGGTTTTCTCTGGGTACTCCGGTTTCCTCCCACATTCCAAAGACATGCATCTGGAGCATTTCTCCCTGGTCATTTGCTGAAAATAGGCTCTGTCCTAGTTAGACTTTCCCGGTCAACAAATGTTAAATAAATAAAATGTTTCTGTTTGGCAATAGATTGTTTCAGACAAATTGGTTCAGAAAATCATTCATCAGGGTTACAGATGGCAGTGGGAAGAAATTCCTCTTTTCCAGGATGTCATTCCTTATCCTGCAGATCAGACTGTTTTGTTTCCACCTGTTCTTCATCTCATGCTGTCCCAAGAAGTGATAGAACCAGTTCCTCATTCTCAGGTGGGGAAGGGGTTTTATTCAAGGATGATCCTAGTCCCAAAGAAAGAAAATTATTGGAGACCAGTACTGGATCTTTCTTTCATAAACCTGATTGTAATAGTGCCCAAATTCAAAATGATGTCACTTCACAACCTGTTGCCTCGTCTTCCTCTTTCAAGTTTCCTGGTAACACTAGACTTAAAAGATGCTTATCTTCACATTCCTATTCATTGAAACTTCAGGTGTTTCTTAAGGTTTTATGTGTCTGAATCATATTATCACTTCTCTGCCTTACCCTTTGGGCTATCCACTGCACCAAGCATTTTCACAAAGTGTCTAACTCCAGTTATAGCTTATTGTAAGCTACAGGATATCCACATTTTTCCACATTTAAATGATTTTCTTATCTTTGCAGAGTCTTTTTCAAAATGTCAGGACTATCTCTCTTGGATGAGTGATCTCCTGCATAAGCTGGTATCCCAACAGAATATTCACAAGTCTTTCTTGACTCTATCACACAGGATTGTATTCCTGGGATGTCAAATAGACATCTTAGTTCAAAGAGCTTTTCTTCTACAGGAAAAAAAAATAGATATTTAGATCTATTTCTAAGGTTTTCTGCTCAGACATCAGTCATTGAAAGGGAATACCTCAGGATTTGGGGTCTCATG
This sequence comes from Protopterus annectens, assembly GCF_019279795.1. Taxonomy (NCBI): domain Eukaryota; kingdom Metazoa; phylum Chordata; order Ceratodontiformes; family Protopteridae; genus Protopterus; species Protopterus annectens. The sequence continues at coordinate 1,786,452,862 of NC_056726.1, read as the reverse complement.
GCATCTATGATTCTCATGATGCCCCTGGCAAGACTCTACACAAGTCTCAGCCTTACTACAGGATATGTACCCAAAGAGTGGCATACAGCAACAGTGCTCCCTCTCCACAAAGGTGGTGCCTCAACGGATCCTGGAAACTATCGCCCCATAAGCCTTACTAGCTTGGCCTGCAAAGCTATGGAAAGGATCATCATGGTCCTCATAAATAAAGATATTGGGGACCTACAGACACTGGATCCTACCCGGTTCAGCTTTGTTAAGGGCAGATCCTGCCTCTTAAACCTGGTTGATTTCTTTGAAACGGTCACCAAGGTCATTGACGAGGGGAAGGTGGTCCACACAGCCTACCTGGACCTCGCAAAAGCCTTCGATACAATACCCCACTCGGGCATTATAGATAAGCTCACCAGCTTAAATATAAACCCCTATGTCACTAGATGGGTTGGAAACTGGCTCAAGGACAGAACCCACATAGTTAGAATTGCTGGAGCCATGTCAGACTCCAAACCAGTTACAAGTGGCGTCCCCCAAGGCTCAGTCCTGGGACCTCTCTTGTTCAGTATATATTTCTCGGAGGTACAGGCCAACACGGAAGGACTGTGGCTGACTAAGTTCGCAGATGACTGCAAACTGGGCGCCATAATTGACTCTCCAGCCGACACAAGCATCCTCCAAAAGGGCCTCATAGAAACAGACAACTGGCGCCAGAGCCATGGCTTCAAGCTAAACGCCAAAAAGTGTATAGTCATCCCCTTTGGCAAAAACAAAGTGCCCACAAATTACCACATAGGTGGTAATCCATTAAGTACAGAAGAAGTAATTAGGGACCTGGGGACCCAAGTTGATAGCAATCTCTCATTTGACAACCACGTGGCCAAAGTGGTTAGAAAAACATTTTATATAGCCCACCTAATCATGAAGGGATTCACATCTAGTGCACGGGCGGTCATTGTACCTCTTTACTCATCCCTCATCAGGCCCATAATTGAGTACAATGCCCCTTTTGGGATGTACCTTACCAGACACCTGCAGCAACTGGAAAGACCCCAAAAGTACCTCACCAAGAGGATCATAGGGCTCAAACAGATGCCATATGCTGCCCGGTTAAAGAAACTCCAGCTCTACTCAGTGGCATACCGCCTGCTCAGAGGTGATCTGTGCCTGACATATAAAGCCATGTCCAACCCGGAATTAATGGACATGCTGCACCTCAAAAAATCCAAATCCCAACAAGCTACGCGCTCGAGAGACTTGAACCTCAGCACTGAAATAAATAGGACATGCTGGAGGGACAGATTCATAACCCAGAGGCTCCCTTCACTCTGGAATAAAATCCCAGTCCAGGTTAGGCAGAGTCCCTCAATGACTCTCTTCAAGAGGAATCTTGATGAGTGGATGGGAGATCATAGGTTTACCCCGGGTATCACTTCTGTGTCACTGTTAGACAGAGGCACAGTATACTAACCTCGAAAAAGGGCATAGCAAAATTAATTTAAAATGGGTGGCGAAAGCCAAACACACTCTGGCCAGGCTTATAAATGCCCTAGGGCAGATAGCCTAGTATGAACCTATGAACCTATGAACCTAAAGATACAGTATCTGAAATCTCTTTGGACCCAGTATCAACACCCTTTATCTTTTCATATCTGAGTACTGGGATTTATTATAAGAGGAATTACTTGGTGGAGAAAACAGATATCCTTAAATCAAGGTCTCCTGTTCTCCCTCGATGCTCCAAAGCAATCAGTCACCACAGATGCTTCAAAATTTGCTTAGGGAGCAGTTTCAGGGGAGATAAAAGTGCAGAGGGTATGGAACACCAAGGGCAGATGCAAGCACATAAATATCAAGGAGATGCTTGCCCTGATCAAAACAATCAGTTCTCTGAACCATCTTTGGTCTTGGGACCTCTTCAAGTGATTACAGATAATATCACAGTGACGTGAAACATCAACAAGCAAGAGGGAACCAGGTCATACCCCCTTTGCAGACTAGTCATGTTAGCTTGGGATATAGCTTCACAATGCAGTCTCACTCTACAGGTATCCTACATTCCATCAGAGCAAAATTGTTTGGCAGACAGACTGAGCAGTACCAGGGCAGACCCTCACGAATGGTTCTCAAGTTCTTAGTTTTTAGTTTATAAGCCTAGCTATGCAATCCAACCCAACTGTGTCCCTATCTATCATGGGAATTTTTTGGGACGGGGGGTCATAGGTTCACTGGAAGTTACTAGGTTAGTGGCCATAGGGCCTATACAAGCCTAGCTATGTAGTAACCCAAGTACCCTTATTGACCATAGTTAGATTGTCATTATTAGCAGAGTGATTCTGAAAGGATAGTTGAAATCTCCCATGACCAGTGTGTTAGGCTGTATACTGAACGACTCTAGCAAGTGCAGGTAGGCGGTGTGCTTCTCCTGGCTCATTGTAGGGGACCTGTAGCTAGCGATGATGTGGATGGCTATTTTACCTATAGTTAATTGAACCTGGAGTAGCTCAAAAGAGTCGTAATGTTTTGCCATTCTTGAGGTGCATTTGGATTTAATGAAGATGGGATACACCTCCGCCTCTGGTTCTTTCATGCTCATGTTAGGGTCTGAGTGCATGAAATGTATTGTAGCCTTGTACAGCTGGGGTCCTCTCAGTAGCCTTGAACCAAGTTTCAGTGACTGCCCAAATGTCAGCATCTTCCAAGGTGCTTCCAGGGAGTGCAGTTTACTGTTTAAGCTCCTAGTTTAGGTAGCCTGACCTTGAGTTTGTCTTTAATGGATTTTGATACATCTGAAATTTTATTGTTTGGACATTGCCTAAAAAAAGATACTATGGGGAAGCCAGCATCTTTGCCAGTATCCGGAGGCCTTGAGGAAACAGGTGAAGGCCAGCTCTAACAAAGCAGTGTGGACTATTGACCATGTCTTCCCTTGCAGACAGATACTGGATCCCCCTGGATTGACACCAGAAGCTAAGCCAATTACTGAAATCAATAATTTTTTGTCTGTTTTGTGGCATCACCCTAGGTGAAGGTAGGATGCTGTTTAGGGCTAGGGATATACCTGTTTGGGACACATAATCTGAGAGTTCGATCATGTCCCTTTTCATATAGTCCAGAAAGATACATCTCAAGTCATTCACACCAACATGTGCTATGACAGAGTCATAATGGTATTTGTTGCTGAGCAACATGAGTGCGTGCATGATTTGATGGATCCTGCCACCTGACAAGCAGCTGAACTTGACCTTCTCCTTGTTCAACCTGGTGAGGAGGACATGTGTGTGTCTCACTATTGAGTTGCCTATGACCAGAACTTTAGGTTTTGAGGTGTTTTGCCTTAGGGGCTTAATTGTTGAGACACTGATATGTGTAGTGGTGGATTCTGTTCATGTACCAGTATGTGTATGTTGTTGGCACTTGGGAGGTCTCTAGTATTTTGGTAGGCTCTTAGCGAGCATATGTGGATTTAGGTGTCTTGACCTGATTTTGTGTGAGAGGGGAGTTGTGTGTGTGCTGACAACCTGTTGTATTTCTTGCATATTGTTATGTGAGAGGACTGATTCTAATTTCATGGTATAGTTACATCTCTCACATGCTGTGTTTCTTTGCTTTAAGAGCAAGTGGTTCTCAGTATACATGAAGAAATTACTACATTGCCTCAGGATGCCCATGTTGGCTGGAGAAATGGTGGGAAACTGTCCATCCACTATGGCAGGCATATATTGTAGTAACTAGTGGGGATGGGCTAGATGGTCCAGGGTTTGCTTGGGAAACTAACAAAGGCAGCTATTCTGTGGTGGGCTAATGGTGGAAGACTATGTCAACACCTCAGAATGTGCAACTGAGTTGCTCATAAGGTAACAATATGTAACTGTGCTGTCACAGAGAGGCAGTGGGGCTAAGGATGGTTCTCTAACAGATATCAAGGGAAAATTGTGTTTCTAAGCATTTGCAGCTGTACACGGCATGGTTAAACCCCACAGTGCGGTGCACAGTTATGCACAAACACGGGGCTTAAATACAAATGAAGTTAAACAGTTTTAACACAAATTAACCAATAGGAAAGCCTGACTGAGCCTTTTTCCAGCAATCACCAACTCATATGGGTCCTGGACGACACACTTTGCCACAAGGGTGCATGAAGGCCTTCTTAATGTAAGATGGCTGGTTTTAGTGCTCAAGTAACACCAAACAGCTTAGATTCAGCAAATCTGAATCTAGCCTATGCTATGACATACAGAAGTACTAGAAATTCAAAGTGTAGAACAAAACGGTCACAGCAGTAAAGACAGCAAAAAATGAAGCAGCAATTAAGCAAAATACAGTTCAAAAAAGTGTAATGAAAGTTTAAAATATAGTTAGTTTTGTTGCACACAATGTATGCCTTGCATTTAGTTCAGATCCATTCCAGATCGCTGGCTAAAATACAAGCAAAGTTAAATAGTTTTAACACAAATTAACAAAGAGGAAAGCCCACAACTAAGCCTCTTTCCAGCAATCTCCAGCTTAGATGGGTCCTGGGTTACACACTTCTGCTACAAGGGTGCAAGACGGTCTTACTAATGTATGATGGCTGGTTTTAGTACTGAAGTAATACCAAATATCCTAGATTCAGCAAATCTGAATCTAGCCGATGCTATGAAGTACAAAGTACTAGAAATTCAAAGTGCACAAAAAACAGTCACAGGAGTAAAGACAGCAAAAATGAAGCAGCAATTAAGCAAAATACAGTTCAAAAAAGTGGAATGCAAGCTTAAAACTAGATCTGAGGGTCTTCCAAGACTTGATCCATCTATGGGGTACTTATCAAGTAGACCTCCTTCCCTCTTCTCTGAACTATCAACAGTCACAATTATGTTCCAGGACTCCATGCAAGATTGCCTGGAGGACAATTTCCTTTTCTTTTTCTTTTTTTGGACAGGAATGTTCCTATATTTCTTTCCTCTCTTTCCACTAATATCCAGGGTACTTCTCCCTTCTTTTGGAAATGGCCAGGGGCAGTTGCCACAAGCTTCCTCACAGAATGGATCTACTCACACAAGAACAGGGGTGTTTGATAAATCCCTACATCAGTCATCTTCATCTGACTGTCTGGATGGTAGGATCTTAACTCCTTTTAGTCACTTTGTTTCTGAGGAGATGCAACAGGTACTAATAAAGGCAAGAAAACCTGATACTAGAAAACTCATATATTAGCAAATGGAAAAGGTTTTCTAGTTGGTGCCAACAACATAACCAGAACCCATTTAGGGCTGGTTGTTCTCTAGGTTTACAATATTTGTGTGAGTTACTATCCAATGCCTCTTCTTATTCCTCTATCAAGGTTCATTCATAGTCCATTTCAGTATGTCTCCCACCATAGAGCCTCCTCTTTCAAGGCACTCGCATGTCAAAATGTTCTTGAAAGGGGTTTTGCACAAGAGGCCTCAAAGTAAACTGATGGTCCCTGCTTGGGATCTTAATTTTGTGTTACAAAAACACTTGCTCCAATTCAACCAGCTAATCTGGCTGATCTGAGGTTCTTAACATAGAAAACAATTTTATTGATGGCTCTGACCTCTGCAAGAAGGGTATCTGAGTTACAAGCTCTTATGGTGAGTTAGCCCTACCTCATTTTCCAGAATGACAGGGTTTCTTTGAGAACTAATCCTTCTTTAATGCCTAAAGTCATATCCAAATTTACTTTGTCAAACTTGCTATCTACCCATTTTCTTTCCTGAACCTAAAAATGAGGGAGACAGGATACTCCACATCCTGGATGTCCAAAGGCAACTCAGGTACTGTCTTGACAGGACTAAATCTTTCAGATCATCGAATCAGTTGTTCATTTCTTGTGAAGGTAAGAAGAAGGGACAACCAGTGCCAAAACAGACTATTTCCAAATAGTTGTCTAAGGCTATTTCCTTTTGTTATATTCACCATGGCAAATCTGCTGCAGGCAAGGTCAAGACCCATTCTACAAGGACCTTGGCTTCTTCTATGGCTTTATGGAAATGGTTGGATTCTAGTAGTATTCCAGAAGCTGCTACTTGGTTATCTGTATGTACTTTTGCAACGCACTACAAACTTAATTCATTGGCTAAGTCCAGATCAAGCTTTGCCTGAACCATTCTTTAGGGACACTTGGACTCTTCTCCTCTCAACACCAAAATGTACTTAGCTGTGGTAGTCTACCCATATAGCTGAGGCTACTGTAGCAGTAATCAATATGATGAACATGATAGAGTTGTGCAAGCTGAATGTTCCATGACAGTAGATGTTCAGATGATCACTGCTGCAGTAGCTGCTCCCTCACTCCACCCCCCCCCTTTTTTGGTGTATCTTTTATGCCAGGGTGTGGAAAATTATTTTTTGTTATTCCTAGCCTTGTCCTTTCAAGGGTCAGACCTCCTCTTTCTGCTGTCAGGAAAGCTCTAAAGGGCTCTGTGCCCAAACTTGTCTTTTAATCAGCTCAGCTCAAGCTGTGTGACAGTCTGAGCACATGGAAGATGCCCTGAAGGTTAGAAAGCTGATCTGCTGTTATATCCTTGGCAGGATAAAACCCATATAGCTAATGCTACTGCAGCAGTGAACATTCGAACATCTACTGTTATGTTAAGTTCAGCTTACACAACTGTACTTTCTTTACTTTATTTATGCAGTGATTTAATATTATCAGTAATTGCTACTGGAAATGGAGATACATTTAAGTCCATTAAATATTGTTCTACCTCAGCTGATAACTCTGGACAAAATGGTAAAATGGGTTGTTCTAAAACCATATAGTGACAATGAAATTAAATGTACTATTAAACAATCAGTGGTGGATCAGTTTGTTAACATGTACTCATTTAATCAATAAATATATTACTTAAATTAATTTTATTCATTATTCATTTGTTATTTAATTATCCTTTGATAACTAATAAAGTGTGACTGAGCCAATGACTGAATTTCAGTGGAGGCCAGCGAAGAAAGGCTTCACAACAGACTCAAAAATATTTAAACAGTAGTTGAATAAGTATATACAATGGAGAGAAAGCCCCACAACAGATTAAATATTCTACAAAAACATTTTACAGTGGCTAATAATTAATTATTTACAAGGTGGGGGGGGGAAACCCCACAACAAATAAAAGCACAAACAAAATGAAATATGTTTACAGAAAGATTACTAGGATACATTGTGCTCAATATTATAATATGTACTGCAAGTAGCAAGTCACACTGCAGAAGTGGACAGCCTGTGTAAAGTAAACAAATACATAGTTATTCAAAATAATGACTCAATTTTAATAATGTATGAAGGATGAAAATAATAGAATATTCTGCTGTCAAAACAGACTGAGGAACAGAATGAGATGAGGAGTAAGAAGCAGGATGGGAAATTAAGGACATGGAGAGACAGAGGTAATTATTATTAAAAAGATGAGAGCTATTGAAGGACACAAGATAAGGGTAATAAAAAGATAAGATAGGAAAATAAAAAGTAGTAAGTGTCAGCTGAAGAGGTAGAAGAGAATATATTAGTAGTATGGCATATTAACGTGAGAGCTTATTTTGATGTTAGACCATTTCTACCTGCTAAGATATGGAGGTGTTAGTGAATTTAGAGTGAGAAAGGCATAGTTATAGTGAGTAGGTAGTCATGCATCTGCTTTGAGAGTTGTGCATGTACAGTTCCAGGGGTCTGATTGACATTTTTTAGATTGGTCTTGAAACTGGAAAGGTCGCTAGTACATTTAAGGGATGAGGGGATAAGAGTTCCAGGAATGGGCTACATAGCTGGACTAGAAAGAGGCTCCTGCTGTCAGGTGTGGTTTGCAGGTAGTGAGGAGCATTTTGTTTTCAGATAGAAGTGATCTAGCAGGGGTGTATTTGTGCAGTAAGTCTAGTAGGGCTTTGGTTTGTTCTGGTTTGTACATTAATTTGTGGTCTAGGAGTAGTTATGTGTAAGCGAGTTTCTTAGGTAATTCAAGCCAATCAATGTGTTTTAGGGCTAAGCAGTGATGGGTTCTGTTTGATGGGTTCTGTTTGATGAGTTAGTGGTAAATGTTGCTATTTTACTGTAGCACTGGTTCAGTTTATTTTGGATGGATGCTTGAAAGTTAAGCAGTACTAGGAAACCATATGGTAACGTGATGAATAGGAGTGTATAGGCCAGAGGTTGCATGGATGCATCAGTTTACTAGTTTTTTTTTTCTATAGAGTGCCCCTAATTTTTGGTGTGTGTGTGTGTTTTTTTTTTTTTATTTCGATAGCCTGTTGTACATGTAAACCAAATTTCAGGTAACCATCAATTGTCATGCCTAGTAGCTGATTATGGTATAACAGTAGAGCATAACCAAAACATTCATACCATCAGGTGCAAGAAGAAAAATTCCATAGGCTTGAGAGCCGGGCTGGGTCACTGGATTTCTGGCCCAAAGTGCAGGGAGTGATCAACGTACAGCCCTTCCTATTCAATGGGAGGCTTAGGGATTTCACTGGCACCAGATGGACAATTAATGGAGGCTGAATATAGCTGCATGAGTAGAAATATGTTGGGGGATGCTTACAGTCTCCCTATAATAGAGTCTCCAATGCTTTCTGGAAATATGGGGGGGGCAGCACAACACAGGACAGGTGATAGGGCTCAGCCCACAGTGAACCTCATAGCTCGAATTAGAGCTATCTTAGTACCAAAAATCTCGTAGTATCAGTCCTACTCAGGGATAATCTGCCAGGACTGATGCACTGGTACAGCTGAGGGAGTGGTTACTGGTACCTTGATGGTCCATGATGGTCATGTGTATCTCTGCACACACACACACACACACACACACACACACACACACACACACACACACACACACACACTGACACAAAAAAGCAATTCATGGTAGCCTGCTAAGGTTTTCTTTTATGGTGTCATTGTAAATATACCAATGAGAAATTTGTCTTCTCACATCTCTCACATAGAAATATGTGTGACTAGTTGCAGATGACGTTTCCTAAGGGTGAGCAGGCTGTCAGTGGTAGAAAAGTTGGCATCAGATGGAAAGCAGAAAAAAATCCATTAGGTTTTAAATGTAGTGCTTGTGTGTATATGTGTGTGTGTGTGTGTGTGTGTGTGTGTGTGTGTGTGTGTGTGTGTGTGTGTGTGTGCATGTTTCCTCCCGTTTTTCAGTACTACTTGACCTCGCAGTCCAAGCAGCCAAAAGATGAAAGGGGTTGTGGAATGTGGGAACTCATCTATTTGTTGGGCTTCTGGGAGGAAGTGGACCAAAGCTGAAGCAAGGTGTCGCTAAGAATTAAAACTTACTATATTCTCTGTCTTTGTAAGTATAGCTTACCTGTTTTGTTCTGAATATACTTTTAAAAGCATTTTCAGGTTGGCTAGTGCCAAACCCTGCTGAGTTATTAATTATTTTAAGCAGCATGGTCCTTCATGACAATTTACAAAGAAACAGATCAGCATAAACAAGCAACTGATATGTGACTCCCACAGGTTGGAATTTAACTGGCTAGGAGATGTAAAATATATCATAAAATGCAAAGCATAGAAAACAAAAAGGTTACTGCAATCCTGGGTAGGATAGAACACACATTTTTTTTCTGCCTGGTTAAGTATAGCTAGGCCATCTACAAATATTTTGAGTTATGTTTGCCTTTCCTAGAGGCCAGTTATGAACTACTTTTACAGTTAACAAGGTCTTGTTTGTCAGTACATTCTTGCTTTGTGAATTAACCAGATAATCTCACTACACTACTCACACAGAGCTAGACACAAGGTTGCTGTTAAGGAATTGCTTTGCAAAATGCCTGATACATATTCTGCTGCAAGCTAGTGTGTGTGTTTGTGTGTGTGTATGTCTGCATATGTATTTGCATATGAGTATGTTTCTGTGTGTTTGCATGCGTATCTGAGTATGTGTGTGAGTGGTATGATGTGTGTGCGTGTGTGTGTGTCTGTGTGGGGGGAACATGTGTGGAGACATGTGGAAATAAACCACTAGGAGCTTGAACTCCAAAGACATGAATAATGCAGATGTAGAGGCCCATATGAGTGGGTAACAACAGGGTAGAGGGTAAAGTAAAAATAATGTTTTTATGGAAAGGAATGATGGTATATAAGTAGTGAATGTTGATACAGAGAGCACAATATTACTTATTAGAATGATTAACATCATGCAGCTGCATGTAAGCAGGATAAAACTGTAAGGCAAGGGATAGTGGTGTTAACAGTATCAGGAAATTAGCTCTTCTTCTCTTAGTCTGAATTAGAGATGGCAGGTGGGGATTCAAGGAGAAAAGTATAAGCCAAAAACCAGGAAGTAACAAGGGGAAGTATTTAACCTGGTGCCAGAACAAATATGGCCAGTGAAAGAGCAGTTTAAGAAAGAAATAGAAAACTGAAAAAAAAATATTAGCCTTCAATGGTGTAGAGGTATTGACAACTGCTGCCTTGCGGTTTTCATATCTCAAATGACTGTGTATTACTGAGATATGTTAGATTTCCAAAATAAGATGTAAACTGATAATTTAGTGTATCTCAACATAAAAGGTTCTGTAAAATCAAATGTATAAAAAAGGTATTTATAACCCAATGAAATTTTTAAGGGACTTAGTGAAAGCACATCTGTTTCTATTGTGATCAGTGTATTACACTAGTAAGCAACCTAAACTAAACTAAAGTAAGCTAACCCAACTAAACAGAAATAAAAAAAAGGTTTCCTATATGCAGCTATCCATACAAATTATTATAGATGGATAAATAAGAATGGAACATACACGAACCACACATATAAGTGTGCGCACGCATACACTGTAAATACATTTACACAGATGAGAAATCTGTCCCTCATGCCTCACACAGATGAGATAAGTTCTGAAAAATTAAAAATGCCGTCTTTAGTTATACCATGAAGTCCATTCTTTACAGGTCATACACATCAAATATCTCCTGCCTTTTCATGGTGAACAGTAAAGAAAGAGAAGCAAGACCAAAATATACCCCTTCACTGCCAAAACCCCCAGGTTAAATAAACAGACCGGGTACAGGACACACAGGCTGGAGCACACTGATTAAGAAACAGAAGGCTTGTTCTTTCTCTGGAAATATGGGGACCTCCTGCCACAGGACAAATGGGAACATTTCTAGACAAGAAACATCAACAGACACTTAAGAGACTGTCCACAGGGATGCCAGAGAATATTAAAAGAAAATCCCTCTAAATGATGTTGGTGACGTGAGGTTACTTAGTTAACATATATATGTATATATACTATACCTGTTGTTTGTAATTAATTTAGTAGGAGTCAGTCTCCTTTAAGTGGAAATACAGCTCAGAACTAGATAGGCTAAAGAGGTGCTTATAATCAACAGAGCTGTAAATGTTTTGATCACAATTTGAAGGAGACTTTGTGTTACTGGGCTGTGAAAGGCTAGCAGTTCAGGTAAAGAAAGAATTTATTTTTCTGGAACCGTAGCTGGGAATATAGCTTCTGTTAAAAGTTTTGTATTTTGGTGTGTTTTAGAAAACTTAAAAAGGGTAAAAGGATTCATTTGCATATATTCCATGGGACTCCACTACAGGAGGTTTAAGATATTACATAGTGAAGATACTAGCTTAGCTGGGTTTTTCTTGCAGTTTTTATTTAACAGTTTTTCTGTCTGACCTTTTTACCCTTTGGTTTGGATATTATATGCAATGTTTATGCCCATCAGGTTTGGTTTTAAGCTCTATATTTTTTAAAGTATAGCCTAACAATCCACTGACATCATACCAAAGAGGTTCGGAAAAGGTCGAAACATAGCATGTCCACAGCAAAGTGAGGTTTGACATTATTGGTTTAAATATACACACATATAAAGACTCTTTTTTTGCTATCATTATATTTTTTCCCAGTGAAGAAAATTAAATTACACTTATTGAAGAAGTTATGAATCAATAATCACATTCTGTTATGAAAAATAGGAACACAGATAAAAATAAAGAACCTACTCAGCTTTTTTTTCAAATTAGGATTTGAGTATCACACTTATAGAAACAAAAAGATAATTTTACTTAAATGAATCTGATTATCTTATTTACTAACATTTTTCCAAATAAACAAGAAATGTACAAGGTGTACTAACATTCATCTGCAAATATTACAAACGTATATACACCTCTAACAGATAAATGGAAGAGAGTAACAAGAGGGACCAATGAACCTACTATATCTATATCAAGTTGGTATACACAGTTGAGAAACACAGTATACAAACTAGCTGCATCTGTTATGATGTTACTCAAGTACTGGAGTAGAACAGTGGTCTGGTGTTACTCAAGTACTGGAGTAGAACAGCGGTCTGCTGTTACTCAAGTACTGGAGTAGAACAGTGGTCTGCTGTTACTTAAGTACTGGAGTAGAACAGTGGTCTGGTAGTACTCATGTACTGGAGTAGAACAGTGGTCTGGTGTTACTCAAGTACTGGAGTAGAACAGTGGTCTGGTGTTACTCAAGTACTGGAGTAGAACAGTGGTCTGCTGTTACTCAAGTACTGGAGTAGAACAGTGGCCTGCTGTTACTTAAGTACTGGAGTAGAACAGTGGTCTGGTAGTACTCATGTACTGGAGTAGAACAGTGGTCTGGTGTTACTCAAGTACTGGAGTAGAACAATGAGACAAATAACAACACTGAATCATTCCTGTTGTCCATCTCATTTTTACTGTACAGACTATAAAATGGAAAGCAATGCATAAAATTTTCTCTACTCTACTAAAACTTCATTAAGTTTTTCATGACATTCCTGACAACTGTAGAAGATGTAATCAAAGACCGGGTATATATACAATGGAATTAGTAAGGAGGAAGGAGGAAGTAAGGATAACTATGAAGAGGATGAAGAATGGAAAGGCTGTTGGTCCAGATGACGTACCTGTGGAAGCATGGAGGTGTTTAGGTGAAATGGCAGTGGAGTTTTTAACTAGATTGTTTAATGAAATCTTGGAAAGGTAGAGGATGCCTGAGGAATGGAGAAAAAGTGTTTTGGTACCGATTTTTAAGAATAAGGGTGATGTGCAGAGCTGTAGTAACTACAGAGGGATTAAATTGATCAGACACAGCATGAAGTTCTGGGAAAGAGTAGTGGAACTAGGTTAAGAAGGGAGGTGATGATTAGTGATTAGCAGTATGGTTTCATGCCAGGAAAGAGCACTACAGATGCGATGTTTGCTCTGAGAGTGTTGATGGAGAAGTACAGAGAAGGTCAGAAGGAGCTGCATTGTGTTTTTGTGGATTTAGAGAAAGCATATGACAGGGTGCCTAGAGAGGAGTTGTGGTATTGTATGAGGAAGTCTGGAGTGTCAGAAAAGTATGTAAGAGTGGTACAGGATATGTACGAGGGTACTGTGACAGTGGTGAGATCTGCGGTGGGAGTGACAGATGCATTTAAGGTGGAGGTGGGATTACATCAAGGATCAGCTCTGAGCCCTTTCTTATTTGCAATGGTGATGGGCAGGTCGACAGACGAGCTCAGACAGGAGTCCCCATGGACTATGATGTTTGCAGATGACACTGTGATCTGTAGTGAGAGTAGGGAACAGGTGGAGGAGATCCTGGAGAGGTGGAGATATGCTCTAGAGAGAAGAGGAATGAAGGTCAGCAGGACTAAGACAGAATATATGTGTGTGAATGAGAGGGAGGATAGAGGAATGGTGAGGATGCAGGGAGTAGAGGTGGCGAAGGTGGATGAGTTTAAATACTTGGGATCCACAGTTCAGAGTAATAGTGAGTGTGGAAGAGAGGTGAAGAAGAGAGTACAGGCAGGATGGAGTGGGTAGTGAAGAGTGTCAGGAGTGATTTGCGACAGACGAGTACCAGTAAGAGTGAAAGGGAAGGTCTACAAGAGGGTAGTGAGACCAGCTATGTTATATGGGTCGGAGACAGTGGCATTGACAAAAAGGTAGGAGTCAGAGCTTGACGTGGCAGAGCTGAAGATTTTAAGATTTGCACTAGGTGTGACGAGGATGGACAGGATTAGGAATAAGTATATTAGAGGGTCAGCCCAGGTTGGAAGGTTTGGAGACAAAGCCAGGGAGGCAAGATTACGTTGGTTTGGACATGTGCTGAGGAGGGATGCAGAGTATAATGGGAAAAAGATGCTAAGGATGAAGCTGCCAGGTAACAGGAAAAGAGGAAGGCCTAAGATAAGGTTTATGGATGTGGTGAGAGAGGACATGCAGGTGGTTGGTGTGACAGAGCAAGATGCAGAGGACAGGAAGAAATGGAAACAGTTGATCTGCTGTGGTGACCCCTAACGGGAGCAGCCGAAAGAAGAAGAAGATATACAATAGAAACATCTCAAAAATTGCTTAATTGATACAAAAGATTACAGGAAACTTTTTTTTCTACAAAGATACAATGATTATTAATTAATCTTTTATACTTATGGAATTCCTCTTCCAAATTACATGCCTTGGGGTTTCACAGTATATTAAAAGTCATAAAGAAACATATTATGCACAAATGGAAAGAGATAAAAGACATTGTTTGCTGGTGCAAACAAGTAAATGAGTTATGTTGTCAATATATGAAGATAAATACCTTTACCTTGACCTCACAGAAAAAATTCAATTTATGCTCAAGATTCAGTACATTTTTAAAAGAATTTCAAAACTCATGCATTCAAACTTAAGAAATATGTATGTATCTATACATATAAATAATGTTTATATGTGTATAAAGGTTTTGTCTTGAAAGAACCTAAAGGCTTATGCCTGACTAGGACAGCTTTCAATCTTCTGATTGATGCACACTACTTTGATTTAAAGTTCATCATACACAGAGTGCTGAATGCCAATATCAGTGAATGCTTAAAACGCTGACAAGCTTACCATCCAAATGTAAGGTTAACCACAGAAGGTATGGCAGTACCACCAGTGCCAAGAAAAAAAGTACAAACCACTATCCATGAGCCACAAGACATACGAAAAATTCTTCTAAGAAGTATTTATTGTAAAAACAAAAGCACTAATCTATGTATCTGTATTATTCATTTTATGAGTGTGATTTATTAAAGTTGGTGGAACCTTGATTTGGAGGAGTTTTCATGTTTCCATGAATTTTTCATAGTGTAGTGCACAAAAAAAAAAAAATCTAGTACCAACACTATGGCATATATACATAAACAAATGAATAAATACTGCTCTAATACTTACAGTGCAGAAACACTACATAAATAAATAAATAAACAATGTATGATCATTAGATCAAACATAACAGGACTGCAAATAAACTGCTATTAAAAAAATAAGTTCCTGGGTAAGCCTTGACCTATTGATGCTGCCTTTCATGGGTAACACTGAGTACCATTGTACTAATGAGCAACTGCTAAGCTGTTGCAATTATTTTCTTGACCCTTAGCAATGCTTATGCCAGTGGAGCGCCCTTCTGTGAATATTCTTATATTTCAGTGTTGCACTTGTTGATATTTTAAACATTCGCTAATACTGACATTTGGTAGTCTGTGTACGATCAACATTAGATCAAAGTAACATGCTTCGATGTACAGTTAGGAAGCTGACTGTGACCCCCCCCCCCATCCCACATCTTTCCTTCGTTACCCCTTGCTATCTCTTTCTTCCCTTATTTCTTATTTAGTAAAAGTCATTAAAAGTATTTTAAAATACAAAATGTTAAGTTTTAGAAATATAATTGGTATTTACTGAAAACAGGACAAGAATGCATGCTGCTCATTTTAACTAATTAATTGGTGTGCAAGGTTATAACTATTTTTATTACATTGAATTTTGATATGAAATGTTCAGGGTAGTCAATTTAGGGACACTTCTGTCTAAATGTAGTGTGCTGCTTTGCATTTCCATTCATAAATGTACCCTGGGGTTCAAAACAGCTTAGCACTTTGCAGAAGCTTTACAGAAGGTTTATCTGAGAACATTTCAGCATAACAGTAAGCCATTATGACTCACAGACTGATGTACTACTGAGGTTTTTCCCTCATAGTGGCCTCAGCACAGAATGGGGTCTTCTGGATAAAGCAATATGTTCATGCTAATGGTGGCATGGCTAACAGTAATTAACCAAATGCTCTCCCCAGAAATGTCCATGGCTCGTAATTTGCTGGGCCAACCAATTCTGCCAAAAAAAAAACTTTTATTTTAACAAGAAAAAGTGAAAACAATTAAAATGACAGTGATCACCTCATTACTGTTATGGGAGCCCTCGTAGTGCAGTTAAGTTCAGTGAAAACATCGGGATGGGGTCGTATGGTAGTTTGTGTGCGGTGCACGCATGCGAGAGCATGTGTATGTGTATATGTGCTAGTGTGCATGTATACGTGTGTGAGCATGCAATCATGTCTATTTCCTATTTTGGCTGGGTTGTTCAAGTCTACATTGCTAGCTAACATTTTAATACAGACGACAATGTATGCTGATCTCTCAAAAGAACAAAATAAGCTCTATCTTCTTAACACACCTCTGTAACTGTGATGTAACACAGTTCCTAAACATATCCTTGGTAGTAAATGCAGCTTCTTAGAGTTGCTTGTACTGTTATCCAGCTGAACTGTTCACATACATATATATACTTCATAGGTTCCTATTTAACTCCTGATGACCATCACTGCATACCTTGGAACAGCGACCCTAAGTCTAAAGTTGTGGTACCTCTAAATATTCACCCAGCTACAAAGTAAAGTGATTTCAGAATTAGTAGGTAAAAGTACCAGTGTGCACAAGTGATTTCAGAATTAGTAGGTATAAGTGCCAGTGTGCACAAGTGATTTCAAAATTAGTAGGAAAAGTACCAGTGTGCACAAGTGATTTCAGTTATGGGTCTCACACTTCTTACGGTGAGCTGTTATGCACACCAGCTGCCTGCTTGGTGTTCTGTAACATATCACTTCTGAAGCCAGATTGCACATTGTCTAAGAATCAGGAAATGGTCCTTTTCCTGATGTGTTCTGTACACTGGCCTTACGTAGTGTCAACAATATCCCTGAATCTCACCTACAGTCCTAAGACACCCTTATTCAGTTACTAAAGGAAGCATGTTAACAGGTGATACTTTTAAGGGGGCACAGTTTTTTCTGTAAGCTATAAAAACAATAACTTGTATAATAATAGTAAGATAGTTCTGCTTTACAGAAGAATTTTACAAGTTGTATGACATAATAATGTTTCCCTACTAACATGATTTTTAAAGTACTCAGCAAAATAGAAGCTGAAATTAAATAGGTTGCATTTCCTGCTGTTATCTGCTCTAATTATTTCTAAAAAGATCAATTAAGTGATCATCCTGCAATAACAAATGATGCACTCACTAAATGGAGTGTGAAGGCTCCTTAAATGATTTAAATGAGAGAAGTAATGATTTATGGACATAAATTGCACTAGATCGTAAGGCAGCTACTGTGCAACAGATAAATGCATGCATGTAAATAAAAACAAAACAGTTCTGTAATAACTATGAATGTTGGCAAAACAGTTATAAATTAAGTATGAACATCTGAAGCATTTCTCCCTGGGCCTCTGCTGAAAACAGGCTCTGTGGAACCTAATCGGACTTTCCTGGTCAACAAATGTTAAATAAATAAATAAAATAAAATAAGAACACTGGGAAGAAAAAAATAACTATGCTCTGCATGTGGAAAATATGACAGTACAAATCTGTAATATGTAAACAGGTTAAATTTATTGCTGCTAATTCTACAACAGAGACCAACAGTATATGGAATGAGATTAGCAAAACCAATATAAAGGCAAAATTCGAATCTAAAATAAATTCACAGCTAATACATAAGACTGGTACTAAACTAGGATAGCAAGAAAACAACACAAGCTTCTAATGTATTGTTATTAAACACACACGCACACACACACACACACGCACGCACGCACACACACACACACACACACACACACACACACACACACACACACACACACACACACACACACACACACACACACACACACACACACACACACACACACACACACACACACACACACACCATTCCATTTTCATAAAATAAAATTCCAGAAGTTATACTTATGATTGTTAAATGCAGTAAGTCTGTTATAATTTTAGTCCCACTAATTATGTAAAATTACAACAGATTCTAAATCCAGAACATTCAACAAAGCAAACTGGCAGTTCTGCATGTACTGAATGTAAACAGCACACCAATGTTCTGATGAAGTCTACCATGAGTAGATGAAAGCGCTTAACCTATGTTCTGTATAATAAAAGTGTGTGTTTCAACTGCCCAAGCTCTTGTGTGGATTTATCGGAAGTGATACTGTTCATGCAACCAGTGTTTTAATTATTTTCTTGGTTGGAATGTACTGAATGTGCTAAACATTAGAAGGAGTACAAGTATGAGTGAATAACTCATCTAGCCTAAAATGCCAAATTATATAATTTTTCTATCATTATTTTCCCATATTCCATATTCTAGAATTTTCCAGCATTTTTCATGAAAAAAAGAAAATCAGTGTCCCTGAAAATAATACTAGAGCTGCTATGTAAACTCAAATATAAACATGAGCCAGGAAAACCACTTGTTTCTATGATGTCCTGTAAGCATTGAACAGTTTACTATATGAATCAGTGTTGTTTTTACCTTTTTACTAATGTCACTGTCAAATCTGTGATTAAATAGCAGAGGAACTACTCTATTCTCCTTGTCAACCCCTGCACAAAAAGTCTCTGCAGCAGTGTTAAGTACCACCTTGTAAAGAAATGTGCATGGTATCAAAAAACACAGTTAACACATAGATGGCATAAGAAGATGTGTGTGTGTGTGTGTGTGTGTGTGTGTGTGTGTGTGTGTGTGTGTGTGTGTGTGCGCGCGCGCATGTGTGTGTACTTTACTATATTATATAATAGCTGGATTTCCATATGTTGCATGTTCTTTGCCCTGCTTTAATCGCCTTGCTTTTTGCTGATGACCAATTGCCTCCTGTTGATATTACTGTATGGAGCAATTAGGCTTTACTGAAATTTTACTTACAGCAGGTTTATACCTGCTATATCACATGATCAAAGCATTAAAAAAATTATTTCCAAAATCTAGTACCAGTAGAATAAAAGAACTTAAGCCCTTTCTCCTCACCCCCATTTCTTTTGATCATCACCCTTGCCTGCTGTTCCATCACCTATTTCTTCCCCAAAATCATGGATGTACCTTCTTCGGAGGAAGCTTTTCATCATGCAGCCATAGATGGCATTTATACATAGCCCAACTCTTGAAATCATCAGCACCTGTCAGTGTTGTCCACGATTACAGCCCTGAGCATGCACACTCCCACAGATGCCAGAACAACAGCATGTGCTGCTTCATGTGTATCTCTAATTCAGTCCCATAGCTGCTGACAAGACCACCACTAATGGCAGATAGCTTTTATTAAGTGTCACTACAGCAGCAAGCCAAGAACCCCCCCCCCCCCCACCCAGGATGGGCAAGCCAGTACTGGCTGTCTACTTCCATTCTCCCTGGTTGGCTCCTGTAGCCCCTGGTTTGCTAAATCAATCCTAGGTCATGTGGATCACAATTAGGTCTTGAACCTCTCTCTCTCTCTCTCTCTCTCTCTGCATATAGGAGCTGACCAGCAAAATAAAATTCCTTGTCAATAAATTACTCTGTCAAGCACTTCTATTTATAAACAAAGCTCATTAAGTGACAAAGAGTTGAGTTACTTTTAAAGAAGATGGTTACCTGTCAGACTATTCTTTATCTCAGCTAGTGCCCTAAATTATCATCCAAACAAATCCTAGCTATCCTCTTCATGAAATATATTATCAAAGCATAATCCCTTATGCACCACTCTAGTACAAGAGTTATATATCAGATCACTGAAAGGCATATCTTGGAATGTGACTTTTCCATATCCATGTTAGTGAAATGGAATGCACTACACCTATTTATTCATACATTAATTGCATATTAATGTAAATATGCACCCAAGCGTATATCAAACATTTTGACACACTAGTTAACATGTTAAAATTCTGTTTAATACCTATTAAGTTTAGCATGAGTGTTTTGCTACATATGACATGATATACTTTTGTGGTGAACTTATAGCTTTTAAAGCAGCTGTTCTTTCCATAGCAACACTGACCAACGCACTGTACATATTAGACACCTCCTATAAATGCTATACTTTTCCTTAAGGTTTTATTTTTATTTTTACCTATATGGACAACAGTTGGGCAATCAAGCAGTTAAGGTAATATTAGATAAATAGGCAACTTCTCCATAAACATTTTACAGCAATGTTCCAGACCAAGAGCCACATTCATATACAAAGCTATATCTAACACATCAAAATAGGGTTACAAGAAAGAAAGCATATCTTACTATGGGAGGATGTAATACAGCCAAGATAGACTTTAAAGCAGAACACATTCCCAGCTAAGACACACATTCAAGTACAATACATTTAGAACATTTTAAACATTTCAAGCATTTTAGACAAGACTACAAATTAAGAATACCACAAGTTAAGACAATGCATCAGTGGAGTGTTCATTCAGATCAGGCTGAGCCCAGCAGAGACATTCTTTGCTTGTTATTGTACAAAGTTTGGTTTTGGTGATGTACGATTACTGTCTGATAGTTATTCAGAGTATATAAACTACTCATTCAAACGCAGTTTGGTATAGACTTCATAAGGCATTAATCGTACAAGAACGTGTTTGATGTACCTTAAGTAGGAGGAGGCAATGCTGGAAGGTCCTGGTGCTGTCTTGCACTCGTGCATGACAGGGAAGCTTTCAAGATACTGATGTCTAGCGTATGTTAAGAAAGGAGCATGACTGCTCAGCTGTGGGCTCAATAGCAACATGGGAGTGAAGGAAAGTGCAGTTAAGGATAGCAATACAGGGCTATTCTAGGGGAATTTAGAAGAAGGGGAAAAGGGCAGATTATTTTATTTTAGAAGAATTATTATATTAACATGTTTCTATAACCCTAAGCTTTTTGCTTTCTCTCCTTTCTACTCACAACCTTCCCCTGACGTCTTTCTCTCTACTTTTATCTCATCTGCCATTTCTGTCTTTACAAAGCCCTTCTTCCTGCTCTCCTCTCCTTTCTGACCCCCTCTTTCCCACATAACCTAACCGCACTCTGCTGTGTCATTTCCTGTAGCTCAGCACACATTACCATGTTTGTTTATCTATCTGCCCACACATTTCCTTCTTCTTCAAATCTTCTTCTCTACTATACTGGCTTTGCTTTTTCCTCTGATATTGTGAGACTTTTTCCAGCCTACAACTCTGACCCCATTCTGTTTAGACTAATCTATACAACTTATTTTGTGATAAATAATACCTAGAACAGCCTACCTCTGGTTTCTTCTCTGAATTCTGGCACTTAGCATAAAGGAGTAAGGCTCTGAGCTATTAACAACCTACTTCTCCTAGTAAAGGGTACAGAGTTTGATTCCTCCAATTGCCTACCCTGTGACTCTGGACAAGTTACTTGACCAGACAGTGTTCCTGTGGTCACTCTTGAAAAGGGACACGTGTCTAGTGGGCTTACTTGGTCATCAAATACATAACTTCTCATAACTGTTCTACTTCTTTAAATTACTGTATTATAATTACTCAGTATTTTATATTTTTGGTAATAATCTAAATTTTATTCACTATATTAAAAATTCCTGAACATATAACAATATAATACTTTTCATTTTAGAAATCTTCACTAATGTTTTTGTTTTAGATATTTATTTTTATATCTTGCAATTTATGTATATATATATATATATATATATGTATATAGTATATATAATATAATATATATATATATATATATATATATATATATATATATATATATATATATATATATATATATATATATATATATATATATATATATATATATATATATATATATATATATATATATATATATATACATATATATATATATATAGAGAGAGAGAGAGAGGTCAATTAAAAAGAATGAATGACCCAAGTGGAGGAATCAAACCCTGTGCCCTTGACTACAAGAAGCAGGTTGTTAACAGCTCAGAATCTAGAGAAGAGAACACAAAAGGTTGACTTGGCAATGCTACTATGCATGTGCCCAGAAAAAATCTCAACACATGCAAACAAACCAATGAATATTGTACTTTGTAACTTTAAAACTATGGAATCTTGTTAATGTGCTTTCCTATGAATACTTGCTTACTATGTAGAAATCTCATAGTTGTTTGTTCTTAATCTGTGGAGTTTTTCTCCCCGGGCCTCCGCTGAAAATGGACATGTATCCAGTCGGACTCTCCCGGTCAACAAATGTAAAATAAAAATAAAATAAATAAAAATAAATAAACAAATGTTAAAAATACAGTCTTAAACATTATTTTTTGCAGGGGGCAAGTCCCCCTGTACCCTCTACAAACCCTGTTAATTATACATATTAACTTCGAGATCACACAATCTTGGGGAAACGATATACTTCCCTATCCCAAAAACTGTATAATCTTGCACACCTGTCAACCACCTGCGTACTCAACTAAACAGATGTCAATCAAAGGGGATGTTTTCTACTTCCTGTATATTGAGCACTGTAATATATATATATATATATATATATATATATATATATATATATATATATATTTTTTTTTTTTTTTTAATTTATGAAATCTTGACTATTGTTTTTGCCTTAGGTAATAACTTGTCATACATATAATTGCACTGTATATGTTATTATGTGATATTGTCTTGGTACTTAGAGCTTTTCTCCCTAGGTCTTTGCTGAAAGTGTTTTTTTTTTCAGCCCACTCAGACTATCCCAATTAATAAATGCAAATAAAATAAATACGCTGAAAGTTTATTATACACATGGCAAGGATTTAGCTCATTTTTGGTACATTGCAACTTTAAAGACTGGACTCTATTTCATAATAGGTCCTTATCAGCTGGAACTTGTCCTTGTAGGAATTGTATTATATGTAATCATATTGTCAGTGCTCATAGGTTCTTAGCATAATAGCTAAGTACTAGGCTAACTGCTGTAGTAGACCATTTTATGCTTAGCCAGTTGCTCTTTTGGTGTTTGAATTAATCTTTCCCTTTGGGTATTAGATTGGCCTTATCCATCCCATGGTCAATAATTATATATTACCCCTGGTGAGAATACCACAGACAATTTGAAGGGATCCATGCATGGGATAAAGCATTTAGGAGCTACTTCTGTCCATTGCTAGGACAAAGGGCATTCCTAGGGTAACTTTTCTATTATCCATCTACAGATCGAAGTTGCACTTGAATATGGACAGAGATGAGCTTTGTTAAACATGGATGGAAAGTAAGTTCTAGAATAGTGGTATCCTCTGTGAGAGATATCCATCCCTCCAAACCAATCTGTTGATATTGCAGAAGAGGTTTAGATCTGTAGACCAAGTATTTCTGATGGCATATTACTTGCTAATGTGCAGCAGGTCCATCAGTATTGGGTCGTAGGATGCCTTGTATGCCAGATACAGTTCACCTCTTAGCAGTGTGTGACAGGGCTGTCAATCTGTCCATATAGGACATACTGTTTAGGGCTTGTATCCTTTTAGTAAGGTATATTTGTGGGCATTCCAGTCATTGCATGTGTCTGGACGGATACGTGCCAAAGGGGACATTATTGCCTAATGAAGGTTGAGTAAACAAGGACCAGGAAATCTCTAGATCTAAAAACAATCCTCTGCTTATAAGCTGCACAACATAGAAAGACTTTCTTACAACAATGGTCACATGGTTCAAAGTTAGGTCACTGTCCACACAAGGTCTGAAATCCCAAACAACTGGATCAACTCTTAGGGGTGTATTTTCAATGTGGTGATTACACAGGATAGATGAATTCCT